>NC_056737.1:1121913589-1121963589 GCF_019279795.1 Protopterus annectens | reverse complement strand
GTGCAGTATGGTATGTGGATGTAGCTGGAGTTTTAGGTAAGTGATGTTTTACTAGGGGTTTTGGCTAGCGATTTAAGTGTATGTAAGTGTGTTTGGAGTTTTGAGGTGTGGGTTAGTGTAGGTAGGTAAGACTGTGAGTGTTTAATTGTTGAGAGTGGTGGTATTTGTACGTATGTGATGTGTGTTTGTGCAATGGGAGTGTAGAATGTGTAGTGGTGGTTTTTGTGTGTTTGTGGTTTTAGTGCGACTTCAGAGTTAGTATATATAAGTAGCGGGGTTGTGAGGGGGGCTTGCCCCCCTGCTTATATGTAGGGTCCTTGTTTTGTTGTGTTTGTGTGTGTTTTAGTTTGTGTTTAAACTCACTGCATGATTCAGGCATGGCGTTCCATTTCCTGGTGACATAAGAAGAGTAGAGAGTGTCCTCTGCTGTGCTGTGGGATTTTGAGGTGGTTACTAGTTTTTGTTAAAAGTGCAAAGGCATTGTGGTAGGTAGTATTGTCTGAGAATGTTTTGTTGAGAGCGGCAGGCATTGGGTTTGTGTACTATAGTGTGGGCGGTAAGTAGCTGTGAGTATATCAGCTGATTATGTAATTCATGGCACTGTAAGGTTTTTTTAGTTCTATGTAGTGGTGCATATGGTAAGGTTTATTACATGGGAATCTGGCTGTTTTTTTACAGTAAACTTCCATTTTATTAAATAAAGTGAATTTCAGGTTGGTTAAAATGGGTGATGCACAGATAAGAGAGGGGAGTAGGTAAGATGTGGCTAAGTTTTTTCTGGAGAAGTCAGTCAAGCAAAGTTTGTTTTAGTAAAGAAAAAATGTCACATTTTAGTTTTTTTGAGCTGGATATGGTTTCAGTTACGGTGTTGGTTTTTGAAGTAATATTAAAAAGATTGATTTTTTGTTGAGATTTTGGCATGAATATCAGTTTTGTTTTTTTGGCATTTTGGATTAACTGCTGAATTGACAGCCATGAGTCAATGAAGGAGAAAGAGTCTTGAGTGATTCGCCGAAGTTGAGGGAGGCTTGGGGCTGTACATATTACGGTGGCATCACCACCGTTTTATAAGATGGAGGCATTTATGATGGCTTTATGTAGGATGTTTGTGAAAATTTTAAAGAGCACAGGGCCTGTTATAGAGCCTTGAGGTACTCCAACAGTGATTAGTAGGAAAAGTAAGAGGTCATGATTCCATTTTATGTTTGCATTCTCTTAGAGAAATAGCTGATGACCTAATAAAGAAATGCCTGAAATAAGACTGGAGATGCTAGTTTGTTAATTACGTGCTGGAAGAATATTGTGTCATAGGCTTTGGTCATATCTAAGAAAATGGAAGATACTAAGTGGCCATTATTTCTGTTGGTATTTATGTTTTCTGTGGAACTAAACAGGGCAGTTGTGCTGTGGTGAGGTCAGAAACTATATTGTGTGAAGGAGAGAAGATTGTTGTTGGTGAGGTATGTTATTAGTTGAGTTGGGAATGAACGCATTTTTCTAATATTTTGGAGGGTGGGGCAGAATTGATATGGGTTAGTACTTGGGGACGTCAGGGACAGTTCCACCCCTGTGTAAGTAGTATGATGTTTGCCTTTTTCCAAATAGATGGGGCATATTTTTCTGTGATGGCTCTGTTAATAAGTATTGAGTTTGGTTATGTCAATGTGTCAGCTGCAGTTTTGAGGTATTCCAGTGGTAGGTTGTTGGCTGCAAGGACTGTAGTTTTCAGTTGTTGGAGATATTTTCTGATAGCTGAAGTAGGTACTAGAAAAGAGGAAAGAATGGTGTTGTCATGGTAGATGGCAGGGATAGTGAAGGAGGAGGGAGGTGTAGTTTCTAGTAGAGTGAAGACATATTGAGTGAAATGGGTGTTAAACTGGGTGATTATGGGATCAGCATTGTAATGAGGTGGCACTTTGCCCAGGATACTCTAGGGTTTTATAGAATTCCGGAATTGTATGGAATTTTGGTGATGATTGCCTTGGAATGAGTGAAAGTAGATATTTTTTTCTGATCTGACATTTTGCTTACAGTGATTTCTACATTTTCTGAAAAACTGACACTTTTGTTCATAGCATCATAGGCGGTTACTAGGCTAATGGCCCAGAGGCCCTTACAAGCCTAGCCAAGAGTTTAACCCAAAAAAGAAACCTCAGTCAGCACCTGTCACTCCTGTCAATGAAGGACACAGGTGGAACCCCTGGTACAAATTTGTGGTTTCCCATCCATTCATCAAGGTTGCACTTCAAGAGGGTCAGTGAAACTCTGACATGTATGGGTAGTCTATTCCAGAGATGGAGCAGCCTCTGGGAGACAAACCTGACTCTCCAGCAGGTTTTGTTGATGTCACATATTAGATTCAGGCCTTTTGAATGGGTAATGCACGAGGAGTTAGACTTATGGATATGGAGCATCTCTAGTAGGGCAGGGTCTGAGATTGCCTTTGTATGTGAGACACAGATCACCTCTGAGCAATGACAGTGATTTGAGCCTGTCCACATAGGACAGGTGTTGGAGGTCATGGATTTCCTTTGTGAGGTATTTCTGTGGCCTTTCCAGTTGGTGCAAATGTTTGGAGAGGTACATACCAAATGGGGCATTATACTCAATTATTGGTCTAATGAGGGAGGAGTATAGAGAGGTAATAACCTATTTTTTCTGGATGCAATCCCTTTACTTATGAGATGAACCAAGTAAAAGGCTTTTCTGACCACTGCTGCCACATGATGGTCGAATGTGAGCTTGTTATCAACCTGAGTACCCAGATCTCTCATCACAGGTTGTGTCTTTAGGGGGTTGCTGTTGATGTGGTAATCAGGAGGGATCATGTTTCTGCCGAATGGTGTGATAATACTTTTTGTGCATTTAGCTTAAGGCCATAACTTTAGCACCAGTCTTTTATCTTTGCTCTCTGCTTTCCAGGCTTTGTCTCTGTTCAGCATGAGTTGTCTAGTTACATTAGTAAGCCATAGGACAGGGTTATTTTTCTTCTTTTTATTCTAAGAGGAGCTAGTTCAATGAGTGTGTTAAGGAATGTTTTATTGAAGTAGTTAATGGCACTATCCAGGAGTACGTTTTTTAGAGTATTCCAGTAGCATTGGTGGAGGTAGCTGATGAAGTTTTTTCTAATGAAGTTGCTAAGTATATGTACATGTTTAAAGACAGTGTGTCTAGGGGCTTGAGTGGTTTGTCTTGGTGGGAGGATGATCACTAATGGTGTCTGGAAGACAGCAAGTAATGTTTAATTTGGAGGATGCAGAGTTTAGGATCCAGTCTAAAAATGACTGTGTGTGTTACTGTATTTGTCATTTCTAATGGGTGAGGTGATCAGATGGTTGAAATTATAAAGACTGATTGAGTTTGTAGGGGAGTCAGAGTTAGGATCATAGGATCATAGGAAGTTACTAGGCTATTGGCCCTGAGGCCCTTACAAGCCTAGCCAAGAATTTAGCCCATGTTCCAACAAGTCAGCACCCTATGTCACTGTCCAGCAGAGACACAGATGGAATCCCATGAATATACTTTCTGTTCCCCATCCAGTTATCCAGGTTGCACTTAAAAAGGATTGAGTTACTCTGCTTTACACGGGGATGGAGTCTATTCCACAAAAGTGGGAGTCTCTGGGACACAAATCTGTCCCACCAAGTCCTATTGATGTCACAGACCAGGTTGAAGTCACGCCTACGGGTTACTGGAGCTTGACTTACGGATATGTAGCAATCCCATCAAGGCGGGGTCTAAGATTCCTTTGTTTGCCAGTCATAGGTCACCTTTGAGGAATCTGTAGAAGACTAAGTAGAGGGACAGGGCTTTTAGCCTATCTGTATAGGGTAGATGTTTGAGGCCCTGGATTCTCCGGATGAAGAACCTCTGTGGTCTATCCAGCTACTGCAAGTACTTTGTGAGGTACATGCTGAAATGGGAATTGTACTCAATAATGGATCTTATAAGGGAAGAATACAGTGATGTTGCGACCACCTTGTCCCTGGATGAGATACCCTTACTAATGAGGTGGGCCATGTAGAAAGCTTTCCATACAATGGAGGCAATATGGTGGTCAAACATCAGTTTGCTATCAATCTGGGTGCCCAAGTCCCTCAAGACTAATTGTGTTCTTAGTGCCTTATTATTAATGTGATAATTTGTGGGGATATTACTCTCCACAAAAGGGATGATGATGCATTTTTTGGCATTCAGTTTGAGGCCATGTTTCTGGCACCAGTCATTTGTTTGAGTGAGACCCTCTTGGAGGATATCTGCAGCACTACAGGAATTGATGCTAGCACCCAGTTTGCAGTCATCTGCAAACTTGGTCAGCCATAGCCCAATAAATTTGGCCTGCACCTCTGAGAAGTATATCCCAAACAGCAGAGGCCCCAGACTGATCCCCTGGGTACACCGTTTGTTATGGGTCTACTACGTGAGGTAGCTTCTGTATTTTGACTAGGTGGGTTCTATCAATGAGCCAGTCTGCTACCCATCTGGTAACATATGGATTGATGCCTAGTTAAGAGAGTTAATAAGTAAGTAGTCTATATTGACATTGCCTTCTATTATGGTGTATTTGTTTATATTAGTAGAGATCCAGTGGATCATCTCTTTTAGTAATGACATATTGTTTCTGGGGGAATATGCATGGCAGTGCTGCAGATACTTTTGTGCTAATTAAGTTGATGGAGAGAGAACATTTTGGCATCATGACAGCTGAGGTGGCTGTGTGGATATATGGTGCTTTTAAAGAATTTTGTAACCCTCCATCTTCATTGTGTAGTTACTTCATTTTTGGTGTTTGGTTTTAGCCAGATTTCAGTGGTTATCATTATGTCTGGGCTGTGTGATCCTATTTATGCATGCATGTAGTTCTGCAAGTTTGTTAAAGATGCTTCTAACGTTTATATGAATTATTAGTAGGATGTTGTTTTGAGTGATGGAAGGTATGTAGGCTGGGGTGAGTGGTTGTGAAGGAAATGACATCTCTATGGTGTGATGGGAGGACCCTGGGTTATGGTTATGGTGTATGCCACCACATAGGGTGAGAGGGTTACTGGAGTGGAAGTAGTGATACCATTTTTAAGTTTATTTAAGTGCTGTAAGGTAGCTATGTTAGGCTATGCCTGTTTGAAGTAACTGTATTTTAAGATGGATTGTATTGTTATAGGGTAGAGCCTGGGAGTTATTTTATGGTTGGAGAATATCTGGCTGTTGACAAGGTGAACTGAGTTGGGAAAGGGGAAGTGGTTAGGTGGAGTTATGGTATGGTAGGATGTGGCATGAGCAAGTATGGTTAATAGCAATGTGAAAGGTATGAGGAATAGAGAGTATTGTTTGAAGAGTTAGGAAGAAAAATGATTTCCTTGTGCTTTAAGAGAGATGTAAGAGTGAGTGTGTAGAGATTATGTGTGGAAAGGAAATGTGTGATAATGATAATTGGGTGATGTGGTATAATAGGATATGGGATGTGAGCCAGTGGGATGTTGTGATAATTTAATTGGTTGTGATGTGGCAGTAGGAGGGATTTGACTACTATATATGCAGTTTGCATGAAGGCAGGTGGATGGGAATTTGAGGTAGAGTAGGGGAGCAGAGTGAGCCCCAGCACAGCAAGGGTTAATGGACCAGGCTACACACACACCAAGATGGGGAGACATCAGGACAGAAAAAAAAACACCTAAATGAAAACGCATATTTTCAAACAGCAAGTGATTGAACACAAATATATGAACATCAGCTGATGAAAAATTAAACAAAATAATCAAACATGTTTTTTGCAGGGGGCTTGCTCCCCTGTACCCACTACATTTTCCTACTAATTATATATACCAATTGTGAGATTGCAATACAGTGGGGAAAGGGGAAAGTTCCTGATACCACTGTACTGCTATCTTGCACTAACTATTGCTGGCATTCTTCGGACATATGTTTCTTTGACTGATTGTGCCAGCATTCTGAACATTCAATATTCCGAATGTTTGACCAACTGTCTGATTCCCAGACACACACACACACACACACACACACACACACACACACACACACACACACACACACACACACACACACACATGCGCGCGCACACAAACACACACACACACACACACACACACACACACACACACACACACACACACACACACACACACACACACACACACACATATATATATATTTTAAGAAGTTCATTTTGAGTTGACTTCACCCTAGTCCAATAACCTGTATGTTGTAGTAAGCTGTTTTAATGCTCAGATATCTGAAAGTTAATAACTAATTAATTGATACATTGATTTAATTAGTAATTATCCACTTAATCAGTCAGAGTAGCTGGAAATTGTTCAGCTACATAACAAAGAGATTACTGTAGCATACCTAAGTAGTCATCAAAACATCCACTGTTAACATGTAAACTGATCAAGCAACTCCATAGTGGTGAACAGAAAAGAAGTCATCATTAACTGTTGTGTGGTCCACAGACATTCTGATAACCACTTGAAAGTGAATCCTGATCATTCTGATATGCTAAACTGTAAGCAAACATCAACAGTAAAGAAGAAAAATGCAAGAATGTGAAATGACAGTTTTCTTCAACATAATCAAAGTTGTCCTCTGACGGTATGCAGTGGTTTTTAAATCACTTAGTTTTAGAAATATTAAGTATATACGGAAATATTTCATATTTTCATATTCACTAGCAGATAACTACCAATATAGCTAGGATAGTGTACTGTAATTACACAATGAGAATGTACATTTCTTTCTCCAAGCAGGGTCATCATCATCATCTTCTTTTGGCTGTTCCTGTTAGGGGTCGCCACAGCGGATCACTTGTTTCCATTTCTTCCTGTCCTCTGCATCTTGCTCTGTCACACCAACCACCTGCATGTCCTCTCTCACCACATTTATAAGCCTTATCTTAGGCCTTCCTCTTTTCCTGTTACCTGGCAGCTTCATCCTTAGCATCTTTTTCCCAATATACTCAGCATCCCTCCTCAGCACATGTCCAAACCAACGTAATCTTGCCTCTCTGGCTTTGTCTCCAAACCTTCCAACCTGGGCTGACACTCTAATATACTTATTCCTAATCCTGTCCACCCTTGTCACACCCAGTGCAAATCTTAACATCTTTAACTCTGCCACATCCAACTGAAACTCCTGCCTTTTTGTCAATGCCACTGTCTCCAACCCATATAACATAGCTGGTCTCACTACCCTCTTGTAGACCTTCCCTTTCACTCTTACAGGTACTCATCTGTCACAAATCACTCCTGACACTCTTCTCCACCCACTCCATCCTGCCTGTACTCTCTTCTTCACCTCTCTTCCACACTCACCGCTACTCTGAACTATTGACCCCAAGTATTTAAACTCATCCACCTTTGCCACCTCTACTCCTTGCATCCTCACCATCCCTCTATCCTCCCTCTCATTCACACACATATATTCTGTCTTAGTCCTGCTGACCTTCATTCCTCTTCTCTCTAGAGCATATCTCCATCTCTCCAGGGTGTCCTCCACCTGTTCCCTACTCTCACTACAGATCACAATGTCATCGGCAAACATCATAGTCCATGGGGACTCCTGTCTGATCTCGTTTGTCAACCTGTCCATCACCATTGCAAATAAGAAAGGGCTCAGAGCTGATCCTTGATGTAACCCCACCTCCACCTTAAACGCATCTGTCACTCCCATCGCAGACCTCACTGCTGTCACACTACCCTCGTACATATCCTGTACCACTCTTACATACTTCTCTGACACTTCTGACTTCCTCATACAATACCACAAGTCCTCTCTAGGCACCCTGTCATATGCTTTCTCTAAGTCTACAAAAACAAAATGCAACTCCTTCTGACATTCTCTGTACTTCTCCATCAACACTCTCAGAGCAAAAATCGCATCTGTAGTGCTCTTTCCTGGCATGAAACCATACTGCTGTTCACTAATCATCACGTCCCTTCTTAACCTAGCTTCCACTACTCTTTCCCATAACTTCATGCTGTGACTGATCAATTTAATCCCTCTGTAGTTACTACAGCTCTGCACATCACCTTTATTCTTAAAAATCGGTACCAAAACACTTTTTCTCCATTCCTCAGGCATCCTCTCACTTTCTAAGATTTCATTAAACAATCTGGTTAAAAACTCCACTGCCATTTCCACAGGTATGTCATCTGGACCAACAGCCTTTCCATTCTTCATTCTCTTCATAGCTATCCTTACTTCCTCCTTGCTAATCCATTGTACTTCATGATTCACTATCCCTACATCATCCAACCTTCTCTCCCTCTCATTCTCTTCATTCATCAACCCCTCAAAGTACTTTTTCCATCTCCTCAACACACTCTCCTCGCTTGTATGTTTATCTCATTATCCTTTATCACCTTTACCTGCTGCACATCTTTCCTAGCTTGGTCCCTCTGTCTAGCCAATTGGTACAGGTCCTTTTCTCCCTCCTTAGTGTCCAACCTTTCATGCAACTCTTCATATGCCTTATCCTTAGCCTTCACCACCTCTCTCTTTGCCATGCACCTCATCTCCTTATACTCCTGTCTACTTTCTTCATCTCTCTGACAATCCCACTTCTTTGCCAACCTCTTTTCCTGTATACTCTTCTGTACTTCCTCATTCCACCACCATGTCTCCTTGTCATCCTTCCTCTGTCCTGGTGTGATACCAAGCACCTTTCTAGCCGTCTCCCTTACTAGCTCTGCTGTAGTTACCCAGCTATTTGGTAACTCTTCACTGCCACCCAGTGCCTGTCGTAACTCATCCCTGAACTCCATCTCACAATTACCTTTTTTCAATTTCCACCATTTGATCCTTGGTGCTGCCCTCACACTCCTCCTCCTCTTCTTGATTACCAACATCATCCTACAAACCACCATCCTATGCTGCCTAACTACACTTTCTCCAGTCACCACTTTACAGTCTCCAATCTCTTTCAAACTGGTCCTCCTACCTACCTGTGGCATCTTCCTCCACTCTTGTATGTCACCCTATGCTCCTCCCTCTTGTTAAAATACGTATTCACCACAGCCATGATCATCTTTTTAGCAAAATCCACTACCATCTGACCTTCTGCATTCCTTTGTTTAACACCATACCTACCCATCACTTCCTCATCCCCTCTGTTCCCTTCACCAACATGCCCATTGAAATCTGCTCCAATCACCACTCTCTCACCCTTGGGTACAATCATCACCACTTCATCCAATTCACTCCAAAATTTTTCTTTCTCATCCATTGCACACCCAGCTTGTGGAGCATATGCACTAACAACATTCATCATTACACCATCAATTTCCAGCTTCATAAACATCACTCTATCCGACACTCTTTTCACCTCCAAAACACTCTTCGAATACTGTTCCTTCAGAATAACTCCTACACCATTTCTCCTCCCATTCACACCATGATAAAACAATTTGAACCCACCTCCGATACACCTAGCCTTACTCCCCTTCCATCTGGTCTCTTGCACACACAATACATCCACCTTCCTTCTGTCCATCATATCAGCTAGCTCTCTCCCTATACCAGTCATACTGCCAACATTCAAAGTTCCGACCCTCACTACCACAGTCCTAGCCTTTCTCCTCTCTTCCTGCCTTTGGCCATGCCTTCCACCTCTTCTCCTCCTTCGGTCAACAGTAGCCAAATTTCCGCCAACACCCTGTTGGCTAACAGTACTGGTGGCGGTCATTGTTAACCCGGGCCTCGACCGATCCGGTATGGAAATATTTACTGGTGATTGCATGAAATGATTTGGTGAAGTTTTACACCAGATGCCCTTCCTGACGCAACCCTCCCCATTTATCCGGGCTTGGGACCGGCACAAAGAAATGCACATTATTCCCCTTGATAACATGCAGGTCTCTCAGTTATAAAAATATGAATGCAAACATAGAAATATGAATAATACGGTGAATTAGTAATTAATTTCACCCCAGCAGAATATCAGAGATTAAAAATCTGGTATCATCTTGCTAATTATGCCTTGCATGTTGTAATACTAAGTATTACTATGGAACTCTTCCATCTTCTGAGACCAAGCCTAGTTCAACATTTGTTTATCTAAAAACATTGCAGTAGCAGATTTTAAGTATTATTACTTTTGACTCAGTTAAGGATGACAGACCCAAAAAATGCCTGAACACCATAAGGAGCTCTGGGTGTTAACTGTAAGAAAAGAAAAAGGTGCTATATATAGGCTTGAATGAGCTAATAATGTTAAATTAACTCATAATAGAAATCTATACTACTCTTTACTAATGATCATTAGCTTTTTATTCTGAATATAGAAACCAGAAAAGGAACTTTACTTTTTAAAAACTTAATTTTTACTTTCATTGAGCTAGGTTCATAAAAAAAAAAACAGTTACAATTCATTGTTGAGGTGTGCTACTGCAATGTTTTTAGGTAAACAAATGTTGAACTAGGCTTGGTCGCAGAAAATGGAAGAGTTCCATAGTAATACTAGACCTCAAATGAAGTAGAGGAACCAATCTCTTCCTCTGAGTGGTTATACTACCCTTCTATGCTGGATAAACTACTCAGCATCAAAATACTAATGAATGTTTATTGACTATGATCAAACAATGTGGAATAAATAAATGAAAAAAAATAAGGGGTGGCAATATCTAGGGTGCCATAGTGACTAGCCTAAGATATAAATGCTCTCTGTTTGTAGTTATATTTATTGTAATTAGTACAGATTGTAATAACATCTTATTTAAGCTAAGTGTAAAGTAAAACTAGCCATAAGTAATCGCTGACAGACTTTTCCACTAGAAACTGTGATGCAGTAAATGACATGTTTATGAAAAGTGACTGGAAAAGTTAGCTCTCAAAGGGACCTGAGCAGATTGGTAGGTTAGCATAAGAAGTGGCTTCTAAACTTCCTCATATGAACTTTAATGATCTTAAAGCAGAATAACAGCTAGGCTAGGACGAATGTCTAAAAAGTACAAGCAGGAAATAACCATGAGGTGCAAACTGAGAAAGCTGTAGCCACAGCTATTAAAGATATGACTTCATCCTTAAAGGAACAAGCTCCAGCCGCAGGTAGGTTATATCTCTGTTATTCAGCCTATTAGATTCAATAATTGACTGAATAGTTGGTATCATTCTAGCGAGTTCCAGTATGGGTCAGTGAGAGGTGGGATTAGATGATTGATAGTCCAAATTGCTTCTCAGGGGGTGGCCTGCACCTCTTGTTTAAAGGCTTCCATATACTCACTAAAGCCTTTGTTACCACATAGTGCTTTTTTGGCAGAACCCAGTTAACGGACATTCCATTCTAGCAAATTCATTAAAATCCAGTTTGGACAACATTAATGTGGCTGTTCTGAATATCAGAAGTCTCAACAATAAATTGCAAGATCTTCAGATCGTATCTATATTTGTGTAATTACTGAGACTTGGTTAAAATGAAAAGAAAGCACCCCTTCCATGCTTGGGTTTTGTGTCTGCCTGGCATTAGGCCTGATTAGTAATTGTGGCAGTATCCCTATTTTCATTTAGGATCATATCACCTCCAGACTGATTCTCAGAAACCCATGGATAAGAACTCATAGACCTCCAGATTACCATAAGTAAGCTAAAATACCTAATTATAGCCTACTACAAGATACACTTCCTGTCCCCAGACAATCATGTTACTCCCTGTCCCCAGGCAATCATGTTAAATTTTCAATGAGAGCGCTAATATTTTTGGAGTCTTTATCTACCCCACAATTAACTGTGCACCTATGTTCATTTATTTATTATTTAACATTTATTTACTGGGAAAGTCCAACATGGAATGAGCCAATTTTCAGCAGAGGCCCAGGGAGAAATGCTCTAGATGCATGTTTTTGTAATGTGGGAGAAAACCAGAGCACCCAGAGGAAACCCACACAAACACAAGGAGGACATGCAGGAAGGCACCCTAGGTGAGAATCAAACCAGAGAACCTCTTGCTTTGAGGTGATAATGCAAACCTCTGCACTACTGCACCATCCAGAACTAACAGTCAATAGTGTTTGGGGACAATACACAACAATACTGACTCAAACAAAAGAGCTAATAGCTTAGCTTACAAATTTAGTTCAAATTTTACTCCACCTGGAAGTATATCTATTTTGCAGATTCCACAATTTCCAAAATAGTGTATGACCTGGAGCTTGGATAATTAATAAACTCAGCAGATGGCATAATATACTATATTTTGATCTTATGAATATTGCTTCCATATGTACTTTTCCTTGTGTCTCTCCTTTCCCAGTTAAGTTGGACTATAAACTTGTGAAATGTACCCTCAAAATCTCCAAAGCCTCTAAAACCATATATAAATTTAAGGACTTAGTACAGGCAAACCTCACATAATTATATGACTGCAAATCTTTCTTTAACTATGTACAGAAATGAAGAACTAAAAAAAAAAAAAACAAGTAATCTCCGTGGTATCCCCAAAGTCTCAAACAATCCACTAAACAAGTATACTGGGTCCAAAGAAAACAGTGTAAGAAATGTCTCTGTGTGGAAAATATATCTAGGTAATCACTGTATAGTAATCAGATCAGATCATTTTATGTATTTATTTTACATTTGTTGACCGGGATTGTCCGACTGAGCTGAAGAGCCCCTTTTCAGCAGAGGCCCAAGGAGAAAAGCTCCAAAATGTTATGCAGTTTTCATTATAAATTAGCATTAAACAGCAATGTTACAGGATTATTACAAAGCAATACAATGTTATACAGTGTCAATAATCAGGAGCATATAGCATAACTATTTCACGATGTATAAAAAGAAATATGTTATTAAGATGAGTATAGTTTTTGTGGTAAGTGGTTACAAAAATCCAGTTTTATCATGATGTGGTTGCATGAAGGCAAGACAATTACAATAGAATGTTTCTCTGAGGCAATTTGTTTAATAGATTTTAGGAGACAGTAGAAAGAGTAGTCAAGGAAGATTAGAGAGAGCTAGTGAGAAGAGTGAGTTAAGGGCAGAAAGTAGATTAAGGTGTGAGAAGTAGGGGATGTTTAAGGAGGGAGAGTGCAGTGGCAGGACCAGTGACTTTTAAAGTGCTCTTTGGTGGCTGTCTTAAATTGTTTAGGATGTGTAAGGGTCCTGATTTCTAGTGGGAGCCTATTCCATGCAATAGTGGGGTGATAGCTGTACATGTTGAGTCCAAAGTTAGACTTGGGTTTGTAGATTTGTAGTAGATCTTGGTTAGAGCTTCGGAGAGGTCTGGAGGGAGAGTAATGGGAGATGAGAGGGGATAGTGCTGGGCTGTAGGAAGGCTGGTATAGAAAAGAATGGATGATCTACAACTGAAAGATTCAAAGCTGGTGGGGTAATTCAAGCCAGTTTAGGTGTTTTAGAGAGAGAGAGAGACAGTGATGGGATTTACAGGTTTGTTGGGCAGCAAATCTAGCTACCTTGTAGGTAGATTTGAATTTGGTCATGAGTGCTGAGTTAAGATTTCTGAGAATTGTACATTAGACTGGATATAAGGTAGGTAAGAGAGAGAGTAATCTTGGCTTCAGAGGTAAGGAATTTCTTGTTATGGTAAAGGTGTCTTAGTTTTGAATGAGTCTTTTTGATACAGTTATTAACATGCAAGTCCAATTTAAGCTGATCATCTATGGTTATGCCTAAGAGCTTAGTACTGAATTCTACCTGAATGGATAAAGAGGGTTTAATGTTGTTGAACTTTTTAGGTAGGAAGAGTAACAGCTTTTTTTAGGGTTAAGGATGAGCTGGTTGTTGGAGAGCCATGTTTCAACTAAGTTAAAATATGCCTGAGTAGCTGAGAAGAGCTTAGAGGGAGAGTTGGCTGTAGTGATGACTGTAGAGCCATCTGCATATTGCACTAAAGATGACTGAGGACAGGAGGTATAGAGCTGATTAATAAAGGTATTAAAAAGTAAAGGCCCTAGGATAGACCCTTGAGGTACACCCATTTTGACAGGGAAAGGAGGGGAGAGTGCTGAGTACCATCTCACTAACTGAGATCTATCAGTGAGGTAGCTGGAGAACCATGTAACAGTTTCAGAGGAGAAGTTGAGGTTATGCAGTTTGTGCAGCAGAAGAGAGTGTGAGACAGTGCCAAAAGCTTTTGAGAGGTCCAAGAATAGGCCAGAAATACGTTTATGGTGATCCATGGCTATAGAGACAGTGTTGAGGAAGGATAATAGAGCTGTAGTGGTGCTATGTTTGAGTCTGAAGCTGTGTTGTGTGGGTGTAAGCAGATTTTCCTGTATTAGATACTGCATAACCTGTTTCTGAATACATTTTTCTAGACTTTAGAGAGAGGGGAGAGGATAGTGATAGGTCTAAAGTTGGAGATATCAGAGGAGTTACCTCTTTTGTCTATAGGTAGAGTGTAGCATTGTTTCCAGATGGAAGGGACTTTAGTTTCAGAGATAGAGTGATTAATTAGGATAGATACAGGGAGAGCAAGAGAGTCAGCTGCTAGAAGAAGAAAAGTGGAAGGAATATTGTCAGCAGATGCTGAGCATGGTTTTAATTTAGAGAGTAGTGTTTTGATGTAGCTAGTAGGTACAGGTTTGAGGGAGAAGGTATTTGAGGAGATAGTATTAGGAGTAGGTTCAGAAAAGTCAGAGATGTTAGTAGTAGAGGAGTTTGGGTTTGGGTTCAGTAGCTTAGATATTGAATCGATAAAATAGGTATTGAAGATAGTGGCAGTTTCTTCAGATGTCATGTCTCGGAATGGATTGGGGGAGCTAAGATTACCGGGATGTAATTTTTGGTTAATAGAGTTCCAGAATTTTTTAGGATTAGATTTTAGGGTTGTGGGAGATTTGTTATAGAAGTCCTTTTTATCTTTGTGTTTTTTTGTCAGATTTCTGTGTTCTTTATATTTTTGTAAGTCTGCAGAGAACTTAGTCTGTGACCATTTTTTCCATAGTTTGTCTCTAGTTATAAGGGTATGAGTATCTTTTGAAAGCCACGGAGATATGGTGGACTTAATTTGGACTTTGCAAGGGGGAGCAAGTGAGTCTAAGATGCTAAGGAAGGTGGAGTTGAAAGCTAGGACTGCTTCTTCTAGTGGGAGTTGGATAAGGAATTTCCAGTTTACTTTGGAGAGGAGGGCATTAAAAGTTTCTGGATGGAAGTTAGAGAGTTTGCGACAAGTGATAAATTTAGGAGGTTTTGAGAAGTGGGGACTGAATCTAAGCACTTTTAGATGGGAGTGATCACTCATGGTATTTGGAAGGGTTTCAGGGTATGATATTTGGAAGGATTAAATACAAGTACCCAGTCACTAAGAGTACTAGATGTGTGAGAGTTGTTTGCATGAGTAGGTTGGGAGATTAGTTGTGTAAAGCCATATAAATTAATATGAGTATTAGAGTTTGGATTACTGAGAATTAACCAGTTAATGTTGACATCCCCAAGGAGAATAGTTTCATTGGGGATGTGTTGAGAAAAGTATGCAGAGTATATTATAACCAGGGGGAGAATGTCTTTATCAGAGGTTTGGGGTTTTAGCCAAGTCTCTGTTAGGGTGATGACATCAGGAGTGTGGAAGGCTATCCAGGCATAGATTTTACTAACTTTGTTTAGAATAGTACGGGTATTCATAGAGTAAAAGGAAATATGTTTGTTTGAAGAGGATGAGTTTATTAAGTTGGGAGAGGTAGAGTTATGCATGGTGGGGTGATGGATGGGCCCAGGAGTTGGATGCATATCTCCTGATAGAAGCAGGGCTGCATGAAGTTGGTAAAGTTTGAAATTAAATGGGTTGTAAGTCAAGTACTTTATCTTTGTTTTAGATGCTAGAGATTGAGGGTGAGGAAGTTTGATTTTAGGCAGAGGGATGTTCATGGAAAAGATAGAGGAGGAGATTGCAATAGAGTACTGCAGAGATGAGAAACAGTATGGGGATTAGTGGGATCTCTATGGACAGGGATAATGGAGTAGTATAAGACGTATGAATGAGAAGGAGAAGTAATGGAGGTAAGAGGAAAATAGAGAGGGTTGCAATAGCTATGGCCCAAGGTGGGGGAAGTAGGATTGGGATGGAGTGAGGAGTGGATAAGGGACTAGGAAAAGTAAGTTGTTGGACCTGTTAGAGAGGTGAAGTAAAATTTAAGTGGGAGTAGGGGATATGTAGAAAAAAGAAGGATTTGCAGCAGACTAAACTATGAAGTGATAAGTAGGGGAGGGTAAGGTGTTTAGAATGTTATAGCAGACAGGAAGGGGCGGAGTTAGGGGAGGAAGAGATTAGGTGGTTAGGTATAAAGGAAATTATATGGGGGTGGGTGGGATTGGGGGTGGGAAAGGAGATGTAATAGGGAGGTATACACAGGTATTTGCATTAAGATAGAAACAGTTAAAAGGAAACCACAAACAGAAAAACAAAAAGAGTATAGCTAGCTAAGAGAGAGTTGACACTAGGGTAGTGACTAACTTATAGATGGCAGAGAGAGACAGAGGCAAGGTTTAGATAATGGTAAATCTCTTAGTCTGTTATCATCCATGTTTTAAAATGCTGGAATTCTACACCAAATCAGGGATCCTTTGAGGGAATACCATGAAGATTACTGTTTTTTTTTTGTTGGCACTTTTGTTTCTGAGACCAAAGTTTTTCTTCTGTCAAAGGATCCCGGAGTTGGTGTTGAATTCCAGCATTTTAAAACATGGATGATGACAGACTAAGAGATTTACCATTATCTGATCTGATTAATATACAGTGATTACCTAGATATATCTTCCACATAGAGAAGTTTCTTACATGGCTTTGTTTTTGGACCCACTATACTTATTTAGTGGGCTGTTTGAAACTTTGGGGATAGCACGGAGATTACTTGTTTTTTTTGTTGGCACTTTGGTTTCTGAGACTAAGGTTTTCCTTTGGTTACATTCCTGGAGCCTGGGAAACAGCCATTGCAATGCTTTTATACAAGGGTGGCCTGAGCATCTACATGCCCATTAGTCGAACCAACCTTATATGTAAAGTTATAGAACATATTATATCATAGTTTCATAGCTTCATAGTTTAGTACTAGGCTATCTGCCCTGGGGCATTTGCAAGCCTAGTCCTAGAGATGTGGCTTTCGCCACCCCATGTAGAGGTACTAAGGTGTATAGGATAAATTTAGAATACTGTGCCTTTGTCTAGTAGTGACACATTGAAGACCCCCTTACTTATTAAAATTAGTTTACTGTGCCTCTGTTAAGTAGCGACACAGGGGTGACCCCCGGGGTAAACCTACGATCTCCCATCCACTCGTCAAGATTTCTCTTGAAGAGAGTCAGTGAGTGGCTCTGCTTAACATGGACTGGGATTTTGTTCCAGAGTATGGGAAGCCTCTGAGTTATGAATCTGTCCCTCCAGCATGTTCTATTCATGTTTGTACTGAGGTTTAAATCTTTGGCTCTCGGGGTTCTTATGGAGTTTGATTTTTTGAGGTGGAGCATGTCCATCAATTCCTGGTTGGACATGGCCTTGTACGTCAAGCACAGATCACCTCTGAGCAGGCGGTATGCTACTGAATAGAGCTGGAGTTATAAACAACCTCTGCTAGGCTCAAACCCAGGACCATGCACACTCTAGACAAAGTCAGGTACTACTAAGCCACGACAGATACGCATTAACATGCATATTGAAAATCTTTTAACCCTGGGACCACATCATTTTACCCTTGTCAGAGGAAGGCACTGTCTCTTTGACCTCATTAATTTCTTTTAAAAATTAACCGAAACACTGGACAGCACAGGCGGACCTGGCCAAAGCCTTTGACACTATTACACATGTCAGCATTACTGACAGATTCTGCAAATCTGAAAATGAATTCTTATGATGTACAGTGGATATTTAATCAGTTATCTTACAGAATCCATGTGGTTAGAGTCATAGGTGCTTCTGAAACCAAAAAAAAACAGTTACCAGTGGTGCACCACAGGCTCAGTGTTGGGTCATCTCCTGTTTGGCATATACTTCTCAGATCTTTAGGCCAATGCTCCTGGCAAATGGTTATCAAAGTTTGCAGATGACTGTAAATTAGGTGTTATTAATTCGATTTTCCATAATTGCTCTAGTGTGAGTTAGACCATGTTAAAAGTTGGTGCAAAAACAATGGTCTCAAATTAAATGAGAGAAATGCAGCATAGCTCATTTTGGTAAACAAAACATTTTCAGATACCATGTAAGTGACACAACCCCCCAACCAGACATTGTTATATGGGATGTAGGCACTCTTGTTGATAATTTCTTATTGTTTGATCATCATGTTTCCACAGTAGTTCTCAACTTCATCCAAAGAAGTCTTTCAGCAGACCCTTTCCTGAATATAATGCACCTTTTGAAATGTATTTGTCTAAATATATCACTGAACTTGAGAGACTTCATAAATTCATAACTAAAAAGATTGTCAGCCTCAAAAATTTTAGTGATCAGGACAGACTGACAGTCCTTTCTCTGTACTCATTCTCAATTAGACTTCCCCATGGAGATCTGCAACTAGTCTATTGAATCATGAAAATCCATCCCTCTTTGCTTCCAGTTAATTCGCAGACCAAATGGTACCTCTTTATCAACAGATAAATAAGGAACTTTGACATTATAGATTCATATCAGAATGTATCCCTCACCTTTGGAGCAAAGTTCTACAACATGTCAAGCAGAGAAGCATCCTTGCCACCTTAAGAGTAAACCCAGATAATTGGATGGCAGCCGCAAATTCTCTCACGGTCAGTCGTCTAGCTCTTCTCTCCTAGTTGGAACATTTGAATATGGGTTTTGGATAAAATTGTAATGATCTGAAAACTGATTGCCTAGTACTTTCCTATGAACTTATAAACGTTTGATGAGGTCTCAAAGACTATGACAGCACTGCTCAGATGCTGACACAGCAATCAGCTTCACAAAGGACTTCTGCACCCGCTTCAACAAATAATTAGAATTAGCAGTTCCAGCCAGATAAAAATACAATAGGGTGATTTTTGGCTCTAAATTGTCTATATCTACATATATATATATATATATATATATATATATATATATATATATATATATCTATGGATCTAGGACTGTTGAACAAAAGTTCAACAGTCTGAATCCAAAATCACCGAACGCACTTTAACAAAAGTGCTTTTACTGAAAAAGCACATTCATTAAAGTCCGTCCAAAAAAAAAAGGAAAAACAACAAAAAGGTGTTTATGCAGGGGGGCTATGCCCCACACACCACTCTACTTTAATATTCTCCCTCCGAGATAGCACTACAGTGGGGAAAAGGAAAAAATTCCCTTACCCTCACCGTAGTACTATCTCCACAACAAACATTCCCCCACAACTCCCTCTGGCAGCAGGCATACATACGCAAAAGTGCTTTTTCGGTTAAAAGCACTTTAGCGTAAATATGCCCAGCCATTAAGCCTTCAGTGAAAAGCACCGTCGAGCATCAGTCCTAGACCCATATATATATATATATATATATATATACACACACATATATATATATATATATATATATATATATATATATATGTCTATATATATATATATATATATATATATATATATATATATATATATATATATAGGTTTACTATCAAAATGTTGCTGTTTAATTAAATAACCAAATAATAATACTGGAAACGTGGTTTGTTCACAATGTCGAATGTTCAAAAGCCAAGATTTGACATTCAATATTCTCGGAAAACATCAGTTTCTTCAAAATAGCTGCTCCCTTTTCCTAAAGCTGTTAAAAGTGCAGGTACATGTATAAGCCATCAGAAATGTTGTTTCCTTTAACACAATACTAGAAAAATTTTCCCTTCATTTTTACACCCCCCCCCACAAATTAAATATACCAACACTGAGACTGCACTACTTTGAGGAAAAGGGCAAGTTACGAATAGAGAGTGAATATTCCAGGATTATAATTTAAGTAAAAAAAAACATTTATGGTACAGCATAGAGCTAATATTGCCGCTCCTTCATATATATATATATATATATATATATATATATATATATATATATATATATATATATATATATATATATATATATATATATATATATGGAGCAATTCTAAGTGACTACTTCCCCAATCTATTCAAATGTCGCTTAAACAATGCGGAAGCTGAGGTTCATGAATTTTAATACGTTGATGTTCATAACAACAAATGCAAGCTAAATTTTGACCTTTCATAGTCAACAAGAAATACCCTTAAAATTTTGAACTTTTGAAACTATACCTTCGACCAAATGAAAGATGATCAAGTTGGTTTCCAACATTCGATAGTAGACCATATATATATATATATATATATATATATATATATATATATATATGTATATGTTTTATATATATATATATATATATATATATATATATATATATATATATGTGTGTGTGTGTGTGTGTGTATGTGTGTAGTTCAAAAAAATCTACATTTCTGTAGGGGGGCTTTGCCCCCCCCTGCACTCCCCACACACCCCCTACTTCATTATTCTCACTCCGAGATCGCTCTCCAGTGGGGAAAAGGGAATTTTCCCTTACCCGCACTGTAGTCCGATCTATGAAACAGGCACACATACACGGAAGCGCTTGTCGATGTTAAGCGCTTTCGTGTATGTGTGTTCGATGTTTTGTGATTCGGACATATGCTAGTCGAACATGTGTCCGGATCCTATATATATATATATATATATATATATATATATATATATATATATATAAAATACACCAATGAACTAGTGAAGAGAAAATGAAATACACAAAAAAAACTTTGAAATTCAAACAGTAAATAATATAAAAAAACACCCAGTATATTAAGCCTTCATTCTTTTACTGTATCAGAACTCCTTCACATTTTCTTCATATACTGTTGTTTGCTTCTTGCATCCATTTTCTGAAGAAGTTCTGATACAGTAAAAGAACAAAAGCTTAATATACTGGAATGTTTTTTTTTTTCTATTATTCACAGTTTGAATTTCAAAGTTTATATATATATATATATATATATATATAGATATATGTATATATATATATATATATATATATATATATATATATATATATATATATATATATTGCATTCATGGTTGCTCTTGTGACCTAAAAAGGTCTATGGTGACTGCATTGTTTATTCAGATAACAAGTGAAAAAGTAAAATAATATAAATAGCATAAATGTCTCCCACAGTGTCAGTACTACATTTCAGTTCTCCCATTCTTTCTGTACATTTACATTCTATTCTATCCATTTCCATGTCCTATAATGACAAACAGTCTGTTTTTCCATTCCTTTTCCCTTAAATGAATCATTCATTGTCTTTTGCTCTTAAACTATACAGCACCTTAGTCTATCTTTTAAAAAAAGGCCTATTTTTCACCTGAGATAATCTCCCCTTTTGTTTTCCATGCTTTGTTAAGCTGGATGCTTTCCCATTAACTTCTACTTGCTTTTCTTCTTTAATATTTTTAAAGATGTCTACTGCACATTTCCAGACTTACTTTCCTTTATCAATATTTAACATGTCATTAAAATTCTCTTCTGCCCTCTGCCTATATTCCTTCAACCTTTTTCTGTTCCTTCCAAACTGCCTATTCTACAGTCTGTGCATCTAAGTTTATCCTCATTTTTCCATAGTCCTCACACCTTCTTGTCTTCTTTCTTTTTCAGAAACATGGTTTTGCTCCTTTTCATTCTGAATATGCATGTCCCCTGCTCACTTTTCACATATGTCAGATAGGTATTCCTCTTTCCTAGAAAGTCTATGACACTGCAATTCTTACTAGGCTAATGGTCTACTTGACTGACAGCGTAATATATACCCATGGGCCTATGAAACTATATGTAAAGGGTAGATAGTAGAATTTCTTAGGCAGAAAGCTGGATGGATGTTGAAAGATTCTAATACCATGACTAACAAGGTTACTACATATATTGTGGCTAAGATAGCAAGCTGATAACAGCATAAGATTTTTGTTATGCTTTTCTTAAACACTTTTTACAGGATTTATTTATCAAAGTCATCAAAAAATATTAAGGGTGAAATATCATAAAAATTCATCTGGGAGTTTTGATAAAAATATATTTATTTCAATATTTCCCTGTCAAAAATACAACTCATAACAACTACTAAGAAACCTGAGCCATTCTAAAACAGCATCTCAAGAAAATCTGTGAAGAAAGAACTTCAGTCTATCTTTAATAAATCCACAAACCAAACCAAGAAACAAACAGATAATCCACAAATACCATGAAAGAACAGCACACAGGAAAAAAGCTGTCCTCAACGTTAATGTTGAAAAACCACCAGCTTTAATGTTGAAATCCAATATACAAAATCCCAAATGATAAGCGCTTTCGTCCCAATAAAATTAAGGAACATCATCAGATAATTCCATAAAAATGAATTCCAGTTTAAATACCCTCCAGCTTTATAATTGTTCAGTTTAAGAAACCAGCAATCAAATACAAAAAGGTAATGTCCTTTTATCACAGTCTTAGGATCTGGGATTTAGTACTTATCTCTAGTCATTCTGTTTATTTTGGATAGTTCTGATCTATAAAAGTAATATAAAAACAAGTATCCATTCTCAATTAAGATCATGGTCCTCAAGAACAAAAAACTTTTTGTACATATACAAACATATACAAATGATGCATACCTTATTTCATTCTGCATTTTGTCTACACTAGACCTTTTGTCAGATTGTTATACACCATTTAAGATAAAGGCTTCAGAATAACATTTTTTTTTCTTTGTACTGGTTCAAGCAAAAAGTTTTTACAGTTAGTTTAATAAAAAGTACAGTCATGTGTCCTTCTGAATGTTTGACGCAGTGATCACAGCAGTGATTTTGATTGTTAGCCTATTTAATACTACTGGGCTTTCACTGTAGAAGTACATTTATAGTAGTTTTTAACTGAAAGGCAGAAGGGAAGCCCAGGTTCAGACATTAGCCTTCATAAACAATGCCTAATTAAACAGTTTATTTTCTCTGGAACAATTCACTCTTTTGTTTAAGTACTTAAACATGTTTCATATTTAGAGTTACAGTGCTGGACAGCAAACAAAACAGCCATGCAAATAAGTATCTAGAACTTTTTTTACAAGAAAAAAGGAAACCACAACAGTGACATGGCTGTGAGTTCACTTCTCAAACACATACATCCTTAAATAGCAGAACAAAAAGTGATTTGCTAAAAATACTGAAACTATAAGGCGGTAATTTCAAAAATGTGCTATTTCAGTTTGTGGTATTATATAAGTGATTTGTAGAAAATCACAATAAATAGTTTGTCATTTTTATTACAGCAATTTAACATATGTATAACTGAAAATGACATATTTCAGACATGTCTGAGTTATGAGAAATACTCATTGTGAAATATGGCACAACTTTATGGTATTACAAACAAGACATACTCAAATACTAACAATTTAAAGACTGCCACACTTAATTATAATAAGATGTCAAGTTCCATTAGGAACAATTTAGCTATCAAAGGTATTTTGAATTACTTTTGACACCAGTTATGTATGACTGACTGTTATTGACTACAAAGTAAATGGCTTTAGTAAGTAAGAAATCCAAGTTCAGCATGTCACAAATTAATTTATTTTACATAGTGCAGGGGCATAGCTCTTATAGTTACCAAATGAACAACCACATTAAAATGTTGTTAGTTATTTGACTTACAAAAATTCATAAAAGAAAAATAAATATTAAAAATAATAACAGAACATATAAGTTAAAGATTTTACTAATCAAGAGATGGAAGGAGAACTATGGGTAGAAGAGGATGAAAAAAGAGACTCACATATTATTGTGCTCAGCTGTTATATGATGGCAAGATATTATTGTGTTTTATCAAGACTTGAATAACAACATTATTCCCTTCCTATTTTATTAACTTTGTTCATGTAACAAATACAATCCACACAGTATGCTTATAATAATGAGATTTTTAGAGCTATATGATGAAAAGTGCTGTGTGTTAATGATGAAATGATCTTAGGAAAATTATTCAGATTTATTTACGAAACGTAAATATGTATGATGGATGAATGAGTGGTGATTTATTAACAATCATTTATGTTAAATAAATTTTGATTTGGTAGTTTTTTAAGATGGCAATTAATTTATGTAAATTTATAAACACAAATAATAGTTTTGTTGATATAGTATATATATATATATATATATATATATATATATATATATATATATATATGGGTCTACTATACATGATCAAAATGTCAGAAAGTCGAAACCCATATGGCCGAGACCATATGTTCAACTCCTGAAATTTTGAACATGTAAAAAAAAATAATAATAAAACACACAACATTAACTTACTTTCTAACTGCTAGCAGGGAGGCTACACCCCCCCTGCACCCCCGTGGGGGCTATACCCCCCACCCCATAACTTAAATATAGCAACTCCAAGATTGCACTACAGTGTGGAAATGGAAATCTTTCCATTCCGCACTGTATGGAGATGCTAGTTCAGCATGGTCAGCATTTCAAATGTCGATCATATGGTCTTGGCCATATGGTCTTTGACATTATGAAATGTCGACCATGTGTAGGGGACCCATATATATATATATATATATATATATATATATATATATATATATATATATATGTGTGTGTGTATATATATATGTGTGTGTGTATATATATATATATATATATATATATATATATATATATATATATACATATTTACAGATATATTAGGAAAGCATTTAAATTCATATTTAGAAATGTTCTTTAATAAATATAAAAATTCTTATTTTATTAAGATTATAATACATTCATTTGGTTTAAACGTGTTTACACTCCATATGTCTTTTAGTCATTTATTCATTTCCTGCTTGAGTTTTCAGTCTTTAGATAAATGTAAAAAGAAACAAATATTTCACCTTCTCATCTCCAGAGATTAAAGGTTGGAAAATCTGATGCATTTTTTTAGTCAGCTTCAAACAACAATGTACCTTTTGTCATTGGAATATATTTATTTAAGGAAGATAATCAATTTAAAAACTATCAGCTATATTATTTTCTTAACAGATGATCATTCTGGTTTTGAAAATTTAAACTAATTTGTTTTCTTTCTGTGCAATTCCATTGTTTTTTCATGTTAGTACATTGTTTGAAATATATCCACAAAATTATTTTGTCAGTAGATATTAATAATAAGATATTACTTTATTTATAGATGTTTGTTAGTAATTGTTTCAAATTAATCATTTATTACTACTCATTCCTTATTCACATAGTGTATTTAGGTTGTATGATAATAATATATATAGCAGTAGCAAAAATGACAGGTTAGAGTAGAACATTTTATTAATTTAACGTTTTATTAATTTAAAACAAAACAGGTAATGGGAAAAGGAACTGTTGGATTTACAAACTGAAATTAATAAATGTAAGATACGTATACATAATGGAAATATTGACTTAAGATCTAAGATTATTGATTTAGGCTTAAAATATGCAGACATTTTAAATCATAAAGTGTCAATTAGTCTAGAGAAATATAGATTACAAACATATTCTTTAAATCCAATAAGACTACATATATTAGCTGTCAGATCCAAGAAAATAAATAAAGCTAATCATATTAATATTATTTTAAATGAGAAGAATAAAAAATGCTACAGACCTAGAAGCTATATTAGAATGTTTTAGAACTTATTTTGATTATTTAAATACATTGGATAATATAGGAGAACAAGAAATAATATCAAAGAATTTCTAAGTAAAAATATTCATAAAAGACTAACTCTAGAACAAATAAAAAACAGAAAAGCCTATAACTTTGACAGGTATTAAAGAACAAATAAAAATAATAATAAAGCACCAAGCAATAATGGGATTAATCCTGAAAATATTAAATTGTTCCCAACTGAACCATTAACTATTTTGTTAAAAGTTTATATAGAATTTAAAATTAATGCTAATATCCCACCATCTTAGAAATATACCTCAGCATCACCTATCCTAAAACAAGATAACAATCTAAAAATGTGTTCTTTATATAAACCTATATATCTTTTAAATATAGATTATAAAATATTTATGTCAGGTCTAGCAAATAGAATAAAACAATTTTGCCTATTTTAGTATATGAAGATCAAACTGTTTTCATTTTATATAGACAAACTCAAGATAATATTAAAATAATCATTTCATTAATAGGTTATGCAAATAAAAAAGAAAGAATTATCAATTATAAGTTTAGATATAAACAAAACATTTGAATCAGTAAACTGGATATATTTAGCTGAAACACTTAAAGAATATAATTTTCAAGTAATTTTATACATTTAATTCTATGTTTATATAAAAATTCTTATGTTTATGTTAAAATAGGTTCATTTTTTTTATTTATTTTACATTTGTTGACCGGGCTAGTCAAACTCGAAATATATCCATTTTCAGTGGAGTACTGGGGAGAAAAGCTCCAACAAACAAAAAACACACTATCATTTATAATATGAGACATTTACAAATACAGTTAAATGTACAGATAATGATCCTATACATTACATTTTGTTACATTTCTGTAAACAGAATCATGGTACATTTCAGCTATGGTTAGCCATGCAAATATTTTGCTAAAACTTTAGTATTAGAGAATACTTTCATTGTAGTTGACTGAAAAAAAGTAGCTAGGTTATACACTCTGTTAGTAGTTAACAGAAATGTAACTAGTTTGTACAATGGCAATAAACGCTTTGAGAAATTAGGGGTAGTTAGTAAGGGTTAGAACAAGGGCATAGCCACTGTGATTTAAGGTATGCCTTCAATTCGCTTTTAAATAATGTTGTAGAGGTAATGGTGGTTAGGTCTTTTGGGAGGGAGTTCCAGATTTTTCTAACTGTATTGGCAAACAAGGCGTCACCAGCCAAGTTGTTAGCTTTACCTAATTTGTAGAAGTAGTTTATTTGATAAGAGTAGGGTCTTCAGGTTGTTATAGGGGGTGATTAGGTTAGTAAGTATTGGTGTGTTAGTAGGTTGGTACAGGATCTTGTGGGCAACTGTTAATTGATTAAATAGTATTATATTTGGCAGTTCTAGCCATCCTAGCTGTTTAAGATTATCACATTTGTGGGCTCTGAAGGCAGATCCAGTTGCAAATCTGGCAATATTATTATAGGAGATTGCTAGCTTGTTGGTGTTGTTTTTATATAGTTTCATATATATAGGTGAGGCATAGAGGAGGGTAGAGATTAAGTGGGTATGGGCAATGGTGGTTCTGGCTAGTGGTGACAAAAAGGATTTAATCCTATATAGGGATCCTAGTTTTTTGTTGACTGTTTTTATAGTACTATTAATATGGGAATCAAAGGTAAGGTTGTTGTCAATTAGAACCCCAAGAAGTTTAGTAGCACAATCAGGAGACATAATAATGCCATTGCTTGATGTGACAGTAGAATTAAGTGGGGAGGCCCGACGTCTTCGAGTGAATAGTAGCAGTTTTGTTTTTTTGGGATTCAGAATGAGGCATCTATGTAGAAGCCATTTTTTGACTATGTTAAACACATTTTGGGTTATGGACTGTAGAACAGATGGTGAAGTGGCAGAGCATATTAGTGTGGAATTGTCTGCATATTGGATACAAGTAGCTTGAGGTATAACAGAGTATAGGTCACTTATAAAAATAGTGAATAGGAGAGGGCCTAATATGGAGTGCTGAGGGACCCCAAGGGTAATTGGGAGGTGGGAGGATAGGTTATTCTCCCATAGGACAGCCTGCTGCCTGTTGTCTAAGTATGATTTGAACCATTGAATAGCCAGTGTGTCTAGACACAGGTTTTTGAGTATATTAATGAGTAAGTGGTGGTTAACCATATCGAAGGCTTTTGAAAGATCAATAAAGAGGGCTGAGGATAACGTGTTATTGTTGCGATTCTTATTAATACGATCTGTGAAAGAATAAAGAGCAGAGGTGGTGCTATGAAATGGCCTAAAACCATGTTGGCAGTTGGCTAGTAAATTGTTTTCTATTAGGTGGTTTAACAGCTGTTTATGAATGCATTTCTCCATGATCTTTGCCAGTGGTGAAAATATGGCTATAGCTGTATAATTTGATAATTCATTGGAGTTGCCTCCCTTATGCAAGGGGATAATGTAAGAGATTTTCCAGATTGATGGGATAGTTCCTTCTGTAATAGTTCTACTAATCAGGATGGAAACTGGGAAGACTATGGCTTTTGCAGCTTTTTGCAGGTATTCTGCAGGTAAAAGGTCTGCAGGGAGGGTGGTAGGTTTAAGCTTATGTAAGAGGGTACAGACAAGGGATGTAGGAACAGGTTGAAAGTGAAATGAAGGGGTGCATTAGTGATGGAGGTGGTTGATGATGATGTATCAGGGAATAGCTGATTAGCAAGAGATTGAATAGTCTCTGTGAAAAAAGTGTTAAAGGTATTGGCTATTTGAGTAGGGTTATTGTGATCAGAGCCTAAAGGGGTGGGTGTGACTGAATGACCAGGGTGTAAGAGTTTATTAATACATGACCAGAATTTTTGTGGTTTATTTTGGAGCGTTTGTTGGAGCTCAAAGTAAAAATTCTTTTTGTCTAACAATATGGCTTTTTTTGTTTCATTTTGAAGCTGTCTAAACTTTAATTGATCAACAGTGCTTTTAGTTGAATGCCAATTTGCCCACAATTTGTTTCTAAGGAGGATTTTTTTGTTTGATAGTTTTTGAGAGCCATGGGGCTGGTTTAGTCTTGGCTCTAATTGTACGTGTTGGGGCATGATAGTCTATAAAAGCTAAGAATTTTGAATTAAAGTATTGTACTGCTTCATTTAGAGGTAGGTTTTTTAGGGGTGACCAATCACATGCCAAAAGTTCTTTTTGAAAGCTATTGGGGTTTTTGGTCCTTATTGTCTTGTAGGTTGTTGGGTTTGGAATGCCACTTTTATATCTGATTATAAAGGTCAGTGAATGGTCATTTATATCTTTGGTAATGATTCCTACTTTGTAAGTTTGGTGGTGACTGTTTATGAGAATGCAATCTAAGGTGCTTTTCTTGCCATTTAGTTTCTTGGTCCTTGTAGGGGATGTAATGGTTTGGGTAAAACCATATAGGTTAATATGAGTAGGTGGCTGTTCTGAGGAACAGCTCTTCCAGTTGATATTAAAGTCGCCAAGCACTATGGTTTCTTGTGGGTAGGTATTAGATAACCAACTAAGGATATCCTCTAGGGTGCTAGAGTTATTACCTGGGGGAAGATAAACAGAGATGATGTAGCTGGATTTATGTTTATTAAGTTGTAATTTGGAAATAAGGATTTCAGCCTTATTTATTAGGGAGGATGAGAATCTATAGGGTTTACCTGTAATCCAGATTTGTATAGAATAGCTACTCCCCCACCCTTCTTAGCTTTACAGTCTAGCCTCAGGATATTGTAGCCGGGTGGAATAATCTCATTATCTTGTGTTGAATTTTTGAGCCATGTTTCAGTAAGACATAGGATGTCAAATGAATGTACATCCATGAGTGCATGTAGGTGGGCAACTTTATTGTTTATGCTCAGTATATTGAGATGAGCTATCAAGAGTGAGTTAGAGGGTCTTTCTAGCAATGTGTTAGCAGGATTTAGGGTGTGGGGCAATGAAGTTTAGTAGAGGTTGGTCCAGGGTTTAGGTGGATATCACCATCTATTAAGGGGTGAAATTGTACTCTTATTGAAAGTTTTAAGAGTCTACATGTAAGATCCTGGAATTTCCTAGTTGTTGGACTATAGAATTTAATGTGGGTCAGTATATGATACTTAGCTGGTAGGTAGGTAGATGTGCTGGGTGTATATGTATTGCTAAGAGGGACTTCAAGTATTGGTATTGATATAGAGGTTTGTCTTATGGAATTATAAAATCCTAGGCAGTTAAGATATTCATAGAATGTAAGTAAGTTATAGAAAGGAAAGGTAAGAGTAGTATTAAGAGAATCACCTTTGGGAATGGTGAGCTCGATGAAGGTAGCATCATGAGGTAGTAGTTATAGCTTGGTATAGAGGGAAAGTTCCAATTGTGGTTTGTGTGTAACACAAATGGTAATGGGTAATATCACCTTAAGGAGGTGGGTCCTGTGAGTGAGTATGTGGATGAGGGTATGGTTTAGGGAGGATAAATGTAGAGGTACCGGGGCGGGTGGAATATGGGGGCAGGGTAGGGGAGTGGACTGAGTCTGCAGGGTGAATGGGGGGGTAGAGCCAGTGAAGGATTAAACCCCAGGAGAACAATTGGTGGAGTGCTGACTGCTAAGGTAAGTTTGGGAGAGATGGTTAGGAGGGTTGATAAAGAGATAAGCAGTGTAAGGTAGAAGGATAGAGTGGGACTGCAGGAGAGATAAGTGTAGGAAAAACTGGAATGCCTGAGAGTTATATGTTAAGATAGTAAGATATGGGTTCAGGGAGATTAGTCATGGGAAGAGGGTGCCACCTACTGGTCAATAAGATTATTATCTATGTCTTATGATCTATATCTTTCAAAATAATTTGAAGTAAATAAAGGCACAAAATAGTGATGCCCTCTTCCACCTTTACTTTTTGCATTGATTATAGAAATATTAGCTAATTTTATTAGAATGACTCAAGCAATTATAAGCTTTGAGTTGGTGAATTCATATTCCTTTAAAATACAACTTTTTGGTGATGCCATCTTTTTAATGATAGGAAATATAGAACCATCTTTAGAAACATTACTACACTCACTGCATGACTGAAAAAGTATCAGGATTAACTTTCAATAATAAAACAAAAACATTATTACTTAATAAAAAACAAAATATTAAATTAAACATAATGTTGATATTGATTGGAATAATGGCCAAATGAAATACTCAGGTATTATTCTAACACCTGATTATAAAGATATATGGTTTCATCAAACTTTTAATGCATTATAAAATATTACAATATTAAATAAACAGAATATTTTTTCTATGGAGTAAAGATTCATTTTAGTTAAAATGATAGTCTTACCAAAATACTAAATGTTATTCAAAACGTATTAATCACTCCTCCAAAAATATGTAATGAGAATTAATACAATTCTTAGAAATTTCTTTTAGAAGAAATTGGAAATATGGAGGAATTGGTTTTCCAGACATAGAATCATATATATTATCCTCATTTTTTTCAAATAGCAAGTTTATGGTTAAACATACATTATTCAGCAAAATGGAAAACTATACATGAGTATATATGGTTTGAAATGCATACAAATATTTCAGTGTTACATAATCATATCTTAACAAATAACTTTATTTGGTTAATAAAGAATGTTTTCTTTAAACATAGTTTTAAAATAATAAATTCTAACTACATTAATAATATTTGGAAATCTTTTAGAAATTTTAATTATAAAAATTCTGATTTAAAGTAGTGGATGTTTACATTATTTCCTATAGCTTTTACAGAAGATTATACAGATTTTTCAAATATAAATACAATGTTGACGTTAAGAAATAAATATGTAATTTTTTGGAATCAATTATTAAATGAAACAAAAATCCATACCTTAGAATATTTAATAAATAATATGATTTTAACTCAACTAATTGGCATACAACACAAACTAACAGATAATATTTGGTATCTAAAATAGGATGTATAACAGATTATAATAAAAATACTTTCCATGTCTTAGTGAAGATTTAATAAAATATAGAAATAATTTAAATAATAATGAAGGTCTTATATCAATTATGTACAAATTAATAAAACCATATATGTCAAATATCAAATTCAACTATTGGGACCTTTTTTGTCAGTTAAATGATAGTATTATTTCAGATTCTGATAAAAATATGATTTTGAAGTCATCTGGAAATACTTCAACACATTTAACCTGGAAGATATTTTTGTGGAAAGGTTTACATAACGCTTTTATTACCCCACATAAAATTGAAATTATGTACAAGAAGCCAAACAGTAGGTGCTGGAGATGTAATTCTAGTTTAAAAGCAAATTGGCAACATATGAATTTTGATCATGAAGTATTGAAACCTTTCTGGGATAATATTAATATATTTATGCAAGCATTATGGTCAGACAATTTTAAGTTAATTAAATCTTTAATAATTTGTAATGCTCCAATTCCTCATGTTCTTCCTAAAGCACAATATCATCGTATTTGGAATTGTTCAGTAATAGCTAGAAAAGTGGTCACTAAAAATTGGAAGAATTCAAATACTCTCTCAATGTTAAATGATTGAATATGGACTATTGTAAATAGTTATGTTGTATGACATTTATATGTTACATTTCTTTAATTTAATTGATTAGTATTTTAAAATTCTAAAAATAAAAATAATAATAAAAAGGTTACTACATCTATTATTTCCTTTCCATTTTGGCACTTTGGTTCTCCATCTTCTGATTCCTTTTTTATCCCTTCCAGCAATGCTAGGCAGTTCACTTGATCTGTCATCCACATATTCAGATCTTGTATCCAAGAATTCAACATCCAAACTCTGCTCTGCCATTCTAGCAGTTCCTGTACTTTCACACTGGGTTTTTGCTTTAAACTATTTGACTGCTGTTGGTTTGCATTGCTGGACTCCCGCTCAACTTAAAAATGTAGACATACCAAACTCATCTCTGCAGTCATTTTGTACAAAAAAGGAGGACTGACTATTCTTTCTCAGACATTCAAAATGAGAAATGTAATATTTTGCAAAAATTCCTTTTACATTGTCTGCTGGCTGTGGCTTCTGAAAGGCACTATTCTGATATGGGGCTCAGTTCTTCATCTCTATTTCCTTTAAACAAGGACCCCTTATATGAACAGCTGGTGAGATTCCACTGTAACTCAACCACATTTCTCTTAGTTAACATATACACCACCTTCATTTGCTTGTAAAAAAACAATTACAAACATTTTGGATTTATCTGGTCAGCAAAGTACATTATATGTTACTTTGTTTTGTTAGCCACGAAGTTCAGGAGGGAACAATTCAATTTTAGTGAAGGCCTATGAATAACAGTCCCACACAAATGTAACATGTATGGATATAAATCAAAGTCACCACACTAACAGATGAAAAAATAATATCAGAAATCTATAGACAATAATTATTAAAAGTGCAGCAGATTGGGAAGGTAGTGCAGGTAGGTTCAATATAATGCAAATAACTGGTTGCAGGCTGTGCTGGAGAAACAACTAGCTATAGCTCATGCCAGAGAAGGCCAGTCAAAAGACAAACAAACAACTCTGATAACACAAAGACAACAGTAAACACAAGCATTACATGTGTTATTGATTTTAGACAGTGCTTGCTTGAGGTCATCAATAAAAGCCACTTAATTCTTAAGTGACAGTCTGTGAATGCTAGGTTGAAAAGGCCAGGGTCAACAAGGGACAAAGCCAACACATAATGATGTGTAGATGAAGAAGTGTTAATAGATGGAATACGGCTACATATATATATATATATATATATATATATATATATATATATATACATATATATATATATATATATATATATATATATAAATATATATATATATATATATATATATATATATAGAGAGAGAGAGAGAGAACTATGGATGGAAGAATGGATTACAGCAGGGCAGCATAGTGAAAAAAGATCAGACAATGAAGATCATGGATATACATAAAAGAAGAGAGCAGAAAGCTAGTGACACATAGGGTAAGGAGGAAGATGTGACTGTATATAGAGAGTAGGAAGGAAACACTGTACAGGATGTAATAGGCTGAAAGGAAGGATTAGCTGTAAGTGAATTAAGCAGCAGATGTATATATATATATATATATATATATATATATATAGATATAGATGTATATATATATATATATATATATATATATATATATATATATATATGGATCCCTATCACATGGTCGACAGGCCATATGATCGACACTTATTTGGTCGACAGTTCATTTGGTCAACAAGCAGTTTTATTTGGGGGGCTTTGCGCCCCACACCCCCCAATGTGGGGGGCTGTGCCCCCCACACCCCCCTAACTATATATATCAACTCCAGGGTCGCACAACATTGGGGAGGGGGGCAAATTTGCCTGTTGACCAAATGAATTGTCTACCAAATGAGTGTCGATCAAATGGCTTGTCTACCATCACAGGTAGATCCATATATATATATATATATATATATATATATATATATATATATAGATATATATATATATATATATATATATATATATATATATATATATATATATCAGAGTAAATATTAATGAAGGCTAATAAAGTGATTATGGCAACTATTAGCTGATACAAGGCAGAAATGGTAACTGACCGGTACTGATGAGAGGGATTAGAGGAGCAGGTGGTTTAGAAAAAAGATTGACTTTGTCACTGAACTAAGTTAGGTAATGCCACAAATACATGAATGTCAGTGTTGCCAGATAGGTTTCTTGAATTGTCAGTTGGATAGCAAGAAAAACAAGGTATCATCAAATCTGTTATTTAAAAAGTTCAGGGATGGTGTTTAGGACTGCCTAATGATTTTAAAGAATATAAGAGAATTAACAGGGTACTAGGATATACATAAAGGAAAACCAGAACAGTGAAAGAGCTGAGTTAGAAGGGTAAGATTATAGTTATTGTAATGCAAAGGGTAGGAGTTATAGGGATATGTATATGTGTGTGTTTGCAAGAGGACTATGACAACTTTTTGACAATAATTTACCTGGTGGACTACACAGCAAACAAAATATTGCTGAAACTCAGATTCAGTGAACAATTACTTTTGTACTTTTCTCCACTGTTGATTGACTACAGATTTAGTATATATTCATGGGGGGGGGGTAGTAGAGTCTTCCTCATGTGAGGGTGGGGTGTAGAAAGCTTATTTGGTATTCACTGAAAGTTGTTTTGGTGATAGTTTTTTGGGGTATTGTCAAGTGAACAAATTTTATTTGACAGATTACCATGAGTCTGACTGCAAGACATAATAACATTGTTTTTCTTCAGATTCTGACTAATTATTGTAATGGTAAGTACATTCAAGTTGCCGTTTTCTCAGAAGGTCTGTCAGCTTGTATTAAGTAAGCTATTTGACAAAATGTGGTATTACAGGGGATATCTGTAAAGGGTATCAATTATGAGTGTGTGTGTGTGTGTTTGTGTGTGTGTGTGTGTGTGTGTATGTGCGCGTCCGTGCGTGTGTTCACGAGTGTGTGTGTGCGTGCGCGCGTGTGTGTGTATGCTTCTTATAAAAAAAACACCAAATAAACAATTGTAAAAATGCTGATCTGTAAGGAATGAAAACTTGAAATGGATAAAAACTGCAGTAATCATTTTTTATACTAATGAAATCCTAACATTGTTATGATTTTATTTCTACAGACCAGTAAATCACTATTCTAAGGATGAAATCTTTGTAGTTGTAGTTTTGTGGTTGAGTATTTGTAGTTTTGAAGTTGATGTAAACATGGCATACTTTAATAATTCATTTACATGAAATGTAGCTTCACAAAAGATGATTCAAATTAAGACATTGCATGCTGTAGACTTATGATAAACTATCCTTTCTAGTTTTTGTCAATGGAGCATATTCAGCATTTCAAAATGTAAGCTTGTTGGAAAGTAGTGTCTATGTTTAAAGATATAGTGCAGCATTTATAATGTATTTCTATAAGACACTGGCACAGATTTTTGCAGAATGTCCAGAGTTATAGACCATGTAAGATATAGCAGTGCTGTTATATAAAAGAGAATATTACTTGTAAGCAAAAATAAAAGGAAAACTGATGTTCTTGCATGAGGGCTATGCACACCAGCAACCCCATTGTGTGAGTGAAACATAATATGCTAACTACAAGGTTATACTACAATGGAATAAAGGGAATATTAGTGTTCTTATGAAATAAGGTTTTCTCTTTTCCTGTGAGGCAGAGCAATGTGGGGGTGAAGGGGCACGGGGGGTGTGGGTTCCCACATTGGACAGAGCAGGGTTTACAGTCCCTTGCAGTAGTGAACAGTTAGAATCTGCATACAATGTTCTAATATGAATGTATTTTCTTTACAGTGGCTATACTAATCTATATGCAAACTGCAATACACACCAGTATATCGTATATATAATTTGCAATATACATCAGTATATTGTATATGTAAATTGCAATATACTCCAGTATATTGTATATGTAAATTTCAATACACCAGTATATTGCATTTATAAATTGCAATATACTTCAGAAAAATGTTATGTCTTACTAATTCAGTTTTTACTTTAACAGTAGCATGACATTTCACTGTGAAGGATGTCTACTATGTTTCTGGATCTGGCACAAATCAAAGGTTTCTCACAAAGAAAATAGTTGGGCTACAAAATGCACACCTTTTAGGGAGATTTCAATGTACTTATTGCAATGCACGCTTTTGATAGGTGATCTCTCCGTGATCGTCAAGGCATTGTCACTCCTAGCTCTTTTTGTAATATTGAGCCTAGAGTACATTCTGTGGGGTTAACACCAACTAATGTAATTTGTGCAAAATAAATATAAACAGCAGGAAATTAGAGGGTTTGTGTCTGTGTTTACTTAGAATGAAGCTCAAGGTAGACTATTGGTAAAAAATGTGTATCACCAACTACTTTTAAGAAATTATTGCATTATTTTATGAGAGATATGGACTTGGTTATATCACTCAAGCTTCTAGAAGGTCAGTGGGTCATAACCTTAATGATCAAACCTACAAATCTATGAACCTACTAATACCATCATATTTACTGAGATATAATCCTTCAGATATACTGACTCAGTTAAAGGGTCAACAAACAGTTCTACCTTTTATATAAAACCACAAAAGCAGAATATCCTTATAACCACAGTAGCAAAAGAAACCAGTGATATTTAGTTCTTATGTTCACCGAACGTTTTTTTATTCCAAATTAGAAAGCATAAAATCTCTTAGCGCCTCGGCCACAACCAGCCTTTACAGAGTAAAATTCTTGTTCAACAAATTTTCATTTTATATATACACAGCAGTACTTAATTAATCAATTGCATTCAATTAACTTAAAATCAGTGAAAAACTTTTTCTTAAAGCTAAAACATTACTAAATAAAACTTTGCCAATTATATTCTTTATTTAAACCATTAGGTTGTAAAGTATTATATTTGATAATAAAAATCGATTCTTTTTTTCTTAGTGAATGTTTTAACATTTCCTCACTAGCAAAATGTTGTGAAACCTGCTCTAAAACTGTTACTTTTAGATTTTTTTATATCTCCTAGATGTACTTTATTAAAATGTTCTGCTACGGGACTTATAACTTTATTTTTCTTAATGTCCCTAACATGTTCTTTTATTCTTTCACTTAGGCTTCTTTTAGTTTCACCTATATAATAATTTTTACAAGGGCATCCTATAGCGTAAATAATTCCCTTACTTGCACACCAAAAAGTTCCTTGAGTTTCAAACTTCTTTCCATTCATTTTCTCAAAAGTTGGTACTATAAATTGACAAATCAAACATTTCCCACAAGGAAAAGTTTCCAATTTTATTGGGTTTTTAATAACTTTTTCTCTTGGTTTATTATATTTACTATGAACCAAAAAATCCTTTTAAGTTCCGTCCTCTTTGAAATGAAAACCTTAATTCCATTTTTGAAAGTGATAACACTTCTCTTTTTACCTGCTTCCAATACCCTTTTAATAATTTATTCAACCTGTCTGAAAAAGGGTATATTTAGAAACAAAAAATAAAGAACTATCCGTTAATGTTTTGTTTCCACAGTTCCCTAAATTTCTACTATATAAGTTTCCATTTCTGACTTCGGAAGTTCCATAAATTTTAGCATAACTATCTAACACTGTGTCTTGCTTATAACCTCTGCTTAAAAACATAACTATAGCTTTCTTAGCTTCCTTCCGTGATTCATTTTCATCACTACATATTCTCTTTATCCTTAATAATTCTCCATAGGGAATAGAAGTTAAAGTATGAGTTGGATGACAGCTAGTAGCATGCAACATCAAATTGGCTTGATTGAATTTTCTATGTATACTAGTTTTAATCCTTCTTTTCATTTTTTCCTTCTAAAGTTGTTGTGTCTTTCGGCTTTTCCCGGTTAGGGGACGCCACAGCAGAATCCGGTCCCCTAATGATTGGCAGTTGATTTTTACGTGGCGAGTTGCCAGCCCTGACACACAACCTTCAACGAAGGTACACCCATTCACGCATGTTTCCACGCAGAAGACGCTCTAGCTGAGAATCGAACCGGACAGCGTCTTACTGTGAGGCAACAATGCTACCGCAGCACCACCACCGCGGATCATTTTTCCTTCTAAAGTAATATCGCGGATCATTTTTCCTTCTAAAGTAATATCCAAAAAATTTACCACTAATCCTACTTGTGCCCCCATCAAATTGAATTTCATATTTATTATTTTTTAAGCACTGTAGAAATTCTGGTACCTCCTCATTGCCCCCTTGGCATACAAATATAAGGTTGTCTATAAATCTAAAATATTTTATGACATGACCTCTATAAAATGCACTTCTATATATGTGTATATGTGTGTTCTCTCTACTAATCACATAAACAAGTTTGCGTACACTGGGGCAAAAGCTGCCCCCATCGCTGTGCCTTTATTTTGTCTATATAGGCTCCCTTCAAATTCAAATATATTATTCGTTAAACAGAAATATATAAATTCTTTGATGTAATGAGTTCTGGGATTATCACCCAGAAAATGTTGTATTGCCTCTAGGCCATAATGATGTTGTATACTCGTATACAGACTAGCTACATCTACTACTACAAAATACATTTCTTCCATCCATATAATGTCTTTTATCTTTTTCAAAAAATCAAAAGAATCTTTTATATAAGATGGAAGCTTTAACACTTCTTTTAACAAAAATTCATGTAAAACAACTAAAGTTTTGCGTAAAATAACCAATTGCTGATACTATTGGATGTCCCGGGGGGTGTTGTAAATTTTTATGAATTTTGGGGACACAGAAGAATCTAGCTACCATATTATCTTTGGTCATGAATTTATATGACACATCCGAAGCTGTAAAATAATGTAGTCTAACCCCCTTATTCAATAGCATTTGAAAATCATGCTGTGCTTGAATCAAAATACTTTCATTTACTTTACTATATACTACTTCATTATTTAAATGTTGCATGCACATATCATAATAATCCAAAGAATTCATGACTACCAACTTGCCCCCTTTATCAGAGGGCTTGAGCACTATTTGATCATTAGTGCTCAATTGTTTCAATTTCATCCATTCCGTTTTAGTCAAATTATATTTTTTCCTTGTAGTCTCAAAATCATCTATTTCCTTTTCCAATATTATGTTAAAAGCGCTATAAAAACGCTGTGTATAAGTATTCTTAAACGGAGGCATAAAAGTGCTTTTCACAGATATTTTAGTTGTATCTAGGAAACTATAAGCATTACTTTCTGTCCCAGAATCACAAGAGTAAAAACTACAATCACTACACGAGTCTGTTTCCACCTCTGGAGCAATGATGTTTTCAGAAACAGAGTTGTAAAAATATTCTTTCAAATGCATTTTGTGTACTAGCTTAAATATTTCACCCTTTAATTCGTATAATCTGGGTAAAACTGTTGGTTTAAATTTTAAACCTTTTTGCAAAACTGACATTACAACTCCATCAAACAAATAATTAGACAGGTTCACAACATACTGATCTGCATTAATACATTCTACCTGTTTAATTTGTCCATTTACTTCATTTATATCGGCCCTGTCCCTGGTCTCTATAGTTGTCTTGTCCCTGCCAGGTACATTTTCTAGCCCCATTTCCCTGGACATTTGAGCCTTGAAATATTCTCCGAAAAGACTCAACATTATTGGGTCTAGGTAAACCTGGATATTCTTGACCTATTACTTCTTCTTCTTCTTCCATAGAAGACGCCCCGCTTTCATCTGAATGGAAGCTCCGATTTATGCGTTGGCCAAGTGTTTCCTTATCTGTTTGGAAACTGACATTCCGCCATTTGGGTTGCTGATTAATTGAAAGCACAAAGGCTTTCTTTCATTCATAATCACTTAAGTCTCTCTGAAGTTTGCTTTTCTTCTGGTTAATTAGTTCTTTCTCATAGGAAGAAAGACGATCATTACTACTTCCAAAAAAGATTCTAGTGCTGAATTTGATGTTATCTTGATTACTTCATCACATAACTTTTTAGTTTCCCCCAATAATTTGTTCCTTTTGAGGCTATCCCTTTCTATTAATATAGCCACCCATTCAGTACTACAGCAATGAGCTGCTGCTATCCATCTCTCTTGAAATTTTTGTTCTAGTTCTTCCGACAGTTCAAAGGAAGTAGAAGGTCTTTTAACTGCTCAAAGTCCACGTGGTGTTATTTGTAATTCCTGATATCTCTGGAGACTGTTTATATTATAGAAAATAGCAGTTTCTTTAAATATCAGTTTCTCTAATTGTGAACAAAGTTCTTGTGCTGCTGGTAATGAGGACATTTCTGTCTTTTTACCTATTGCAGCAAAGGGGTTAACAGTTACTCATTGTCAGGTTTCCTCCCATTTTTTGAAAGCATTTAATTGCGTATTCATTTGCGCATCCAGCATACCATTATTTTGCTGGCTCAGTACACCTACTTCATTCTCAGCAGCAATCTGCATACCCAAAAGGACATTGGTCTGTCCGTTTCTCTGGGTGAACTCCATCCCCTTATCTCGAAATATATGGGGTATAGAACAAAAGGACTCACTGGTTATCAGTTTTATATAAAACCACAAAAGCCAGAATATCCTTAAAACCACAGTAGCAAAAGAAACCAGTGATATTTAGTTCTTATGTTCACCAAACTTTTTTTTATTCCAAAGTAGAAAGCATAAAATCTCTTAGCGCCTCGGCCACAACAAAGTTCTACATTTTATGTTCCTTTGCCCTGAGGCATCATTAACTATATCAAAAGTATTTCCCCAACATTGATTGACAATAGTTTGCTTCTTCTTTCTGCTGTTACCCCTCTCAACATTTCGCATTTATAAAGGTGAAGAAATGTAGCCTATAGGCTCATGCCACTTTTACCTAAAAGGAAGCATCATTGTCTGACTCTAGTTTGAGATTGCTTTCTCTGCATCATAGTATGCAAATGGAAAATATGTAACTTGAATAGCTGGCAGACTTTCGCAATGGGCAGTTATTTTACTGCCCACAATATAAAAAGTGCAGAAACACAAAGCTGAACATGTAATGTTAGTACAGCACAGAACAGACAGAAATCAGTAAGTGTCCAGCTTCAATTCATCATTAGGCAAACCAACACATACTGTACATAAGTTAAATAAACTTGAATGATATTGTCACTGTACAGCTTTGGGTCTTCTTCTCTGATTATCAAACATTTAACTGATAAGTTTACTACCTGGTTAGAAAAACTGGCAACGTTACATAAGAAACAGCAGCACACTGTATTAATTACAGTAATAATAGTGCAGGTGTTTTCACTGGCAGTATTGAAAAAAGAAGGTAAATTTAAGATGTTGTTTTACACAAATGAGCTTCTTCAGGCGTGTCAGTTGCATCACTGCTTGCCTCTTTCAGTGGCTTCAGGAACATACCTCTCAACCTCTTAGTGCAAGAAATCTGGATAAAGCCATACATAAAAGGGGGACAACAGCCCAAAAATAGGGACAGTTTTTAAATATTGCTCTTACAAACTTAGAAAGTTGACAGAATAACATGTTTTGCATTAGCATATGAAGTCTGAATCTCAAATGTCTGTCATTATTTTTTAACTTCAATCCTTAATGATTTGCCACTAATTTGTCAGAAAAACTACAATTTTATGAGAAACGGACCAAAAATATGAGGAAAGATCTGGAAATTCTGCAAAAATCTGTACAGTTGATAGGTATGGTCAGGAACCATGTCCTACCTGCTCATGGAAGCCTGTTGTAAACCAGCCTCTAATGTACTACAGCCATGTGGTAATGGACACCCCATGATTCAATTTCAGAAACATTCCTACTAGATGAAAAATCTGCTCCTGCTTTGTAAGTGCATTAGTTTTTAACTCACTGTATTTTATACTGCAATGAACCAGGCCATCACTGGTTTGAGACACGTTATACCAAACACAACTGTTGTAAACATCCCAGAAATATAGACTGGCTGATTTCTAAGGCAAGTTATTCCTGTTTTTTTCTCAGCAAAATCTGCCTTCTTTTTTTGCAGTCTAAATAACAGTTTTTCTGGTAACTCCTGGTTGCAATCCAAAACTGCCTGCTATCAAAGATCTCTATCACTTAGTGCAAGGGGTCTGGGGCAAAGCCAAAAATTATGCGGGGGGTGGTCCATAATTAGAAAACCCAGTTATACAAAATAATTGTTTAAATCTTCAATTTAACCACATGCTTTTAATGTACTACAGCTACTATTTAAATTAGCATTTTGAAAATTGTAATTAATGCTCGTATAATGGTTTTGCATTAGCATGCATTATCTGAAAGATATGAAGAGTGAAATTTAAATGTCTGTCGTTATTTAGTGACTTCAGTTCTCAGTAATTTGCCCAAAAAACACACGTTTTATGAAGAACACACCAAAATATGAGGCAAAAATCTGGACATTCTGCAAACATCTGAAATACTGCATGCTATGCCTTCTATGTTTGCTTCTGTCTATACTTCTGTAGATAAAGGTCCCTTCTTGTTTCATGTGTGAATGCTTTTGTGTAACTGAGGGCGTCACACTCCAGTCAGTTGGATATTTTTTAGCCTTCCTTTTCTTTATACATAGAAGGAACAATAGATCGATGACAACAGTGTCAATGCATTTCTGTAAGTTCTGTTAAAGTCCATAATTAACCTGCTAACGAGCCTTTATTTTGATTAAGTCCGAATATCACTTAACAGGCAGCTGAAATAGGAAACAAAATTAACAGAGGAGAGAAGCTCAAACTACTCATCAGTTAATTAAATTATAGAGAGAATCTTGATGCAACTAGTTACAACTGGCATCCTTTAGTTAAGGAGTGATGGGTGAGGGGTGGGCTAGAGATGATTTTCAAAACATTGGGTAGATTTAGGATATTGATTCACATAATTCTATTGTCACCCAAAACTATTATTCTTGCAGAAATTCAACAAATGATAAAACCAGATTAATAACACAAAACATTACATATTAGAACTGTTATGAGTTTCTTTATTAGACACTATATTTTCTCAAGAACTTAAAAAATGTTAAAAAAAGTTTCTTTGGAACACGACAAAATTACTTTGCGACTACTAAAGCACTACTGTTATCATTTTTTGAGTGTAATAGTGCCTTCCAGTGTGGGACTTAGAGGAAAATAACAAACCTTCCAAGTTGGAAACTTACAATCATCTATGACTGCAGAGTTCACTAACTTGGAAATGCTAAAACCCAGATATACAAAATGATTGTTGATTGCTTCAATTTAACCACATGCTTTTAGAATACTACATCTGCTGTCTAATTTAGCCTTTTGATGGTTTTCTGCATCCTGAACATGGCATCCTACACCTAAATATGTCAACATTTCACTGTTTTAGGTTCTTTAATCTTTACATATTGTATCCTATGATGTTATGTTGAATATGTTTTGTGAGGCTTGGATATACAGACTGAATACAAATTTTATTAAAAAGCTGAATACCTAAGAATGATATTTTACTTATGTTACTGTACTGTTTTATATAATGACTTTTTGCAGTATCTGTTTACATGCACATTATCTATATGTGCTTCATACATGGTATAAGATTTGGGGTGACACAATGGTGCAGCAGATAGCACTGTCACCTCACAGCAAGAGGCTGTCCGTTTCGATTCTCAGCTGGGGTACCTTCCATATGGAGTCTGTATTTCCTGCCCATGTTTGTATGGGTTTTCTCCTGGTGAACCAGTTTCCTCCCACTCTCCAAACACATGTAGTAGGTGAATTGGCCATTCTAAACTGGATGTAGGTGTGACTGCACTTGCAAGTGTGTGGTATGGGAGAACACGTGCAGCAGGGTCGTCACCCAGCAGTGTGAAACTTGGATCTAGATGATTGTTACTGTTGAAGTAACCCCCTGACCCCATGTGGAAAATAGGAAAAAGGGGTTATAGATGGATATATATGATGTTAGATTTAAACAAACAATTCTGGCCCTTATACAGCTATCCAACAACTGCTGCTAACATATCTTTGACGAGGGCAATCTGACTCTCCAGACCTAATCCAGTCTTTGTCCTGAAATCAGAGCAGAGCTGAAGGCATCCCAGTTCAGCATAAGAATTGATAACATATATATTCTTTTATTGTTTGACCTATTCATTCTCTGTCCCATAACCAATATGGAATCACATAAATACAGTTACGGCAGGACAGATACCCCCCACTCTCACCCCTGAGAGCAACCATTCTTTAATTTGGTTTTGTGAATGAAAAGATGTTGGGTGAGAAATGGGAGAGATGACTCTTCAGTGTACTCATTATGGTATGAGGGAAAGGTATATCCCAGATGACTCTGGAATAGGTATTCTGGTGTCAGTGTACAAGAACAAAGGGGACATTCACAACTGTGGGCAGTACAGAGGTATCGGACTCCTGTCACAGAATGCATGAAAGTACTGGAAATGGTGAGTGATAAATTAATACACAGTGTAGTAGAAAGTAATATGAGAGATGAACACTTTGGTTTTGGATCAAGATGTAGCCCAACTGACCTGATGTTTGCAGATGACAGGTAGTGGAGAATAAGCTAGAAATGTGGAAAGAGTCAAACTGGGCATTTGGAGACTTGAAGAAAGCTTATGACAAGGTCCCACAAAAGTTAATTTGGGCAGCACTATGCTGGTTCAGAGTCATAGAAACATTGGTAGAATCAGTGTACATAACCTGTTATTTACAAGGACCCAATGACTCAAGGAAAAACAGTGTTCTGACTCGCAGACAGGCTCCCAATGGGAGCCCAGTTCTGTTCATACTGCTGATAAACTACATTAGGCAAACAGGGTGGCAGGAACAGAGCAACAAAGCTGCTGTCTGCAGACAATGTGGCATTACAAGCAGACTCTGAACAGTAGTTGGAATATTTTGCAGACACCTTAATGGTAATGGACATTAGCTGGATATAAAGACCCCGTGTTTCTCAAGGATAGCTAAACAGTCCACTTATTCTGTGCTGACAAGGTCATAAAAAGGCTGAAACATGCATGTCCATAGCTAGTGGGGTTTTGCTTTTTTTGGTATGACTGTATCCACAAAGACTTAAAAAGAAAAAGTTTAAAAGTCATGGACATTCAGAAGCTAAACAGGTGAAACACTTGAAGTCCTTAAGAGTCCTTTGGATATATCCCATTGGCCTCTATTACAGGAGGTTTATGGTATCACATAATGAAAACTCTAGCTTGGTTAGGTTTTTCTTGTAGTTTTTACTAATTGGTTTGTCTGTGTGACCTTTTTACTTTTTGTTTTTTGAAATGAGAAGGGAGTGTAATGCAAAACTGAAGAAAGGTAGTATAAAACTGGATACAGACAAGACCATTGTCATGGCAGCAACTGTAGAAAAACAGAAGAAGATGGAACTGAGATTGAATGTAAAATAGTGGGACAGGCTAGCAGCTTGAAGTATTTGGCAAGGGTGGTTGAGGAAAAGGGAAATCTGAATATGGAAGTCAAAATTAGATTCAAAAGGGCTGCAACCAACTGGCACAAAGTGTTGGGGTACTGTGCCAAAGAAGAAGGCCAAAGAAACTGAAGAGTAAGGTGTACAAAACAGTGGTGCATCCAGTACTACTGTATGGTACAGAAAACTGGGCAGTAAAGGCAGAACATAAGAGGAAGCTAGAGGTGATGAAGATTAAGTGCCTGAGATGGATGGTAAGATGCACACCGGGGGACAGATGAAAGAATGATGACATCAGAGCACAGCGAATTGAAGAAAAGGTCAAAGAGAACAGATGTTGCTGCTTTGGGCATGTGCAGGAAAGCAGAAGGCAATTTGATGAAGATGAGTTTGTAGAAAATGAGGATGTCCAGGCAAAAGGTGAATGGATTGCATGAACGTGGAAGAACTGTGACAGTCAGGCATGACTGTTAAGGAAGGTTGGAAACGTGGAACAACTGTGACAGTCAGGCATGACTGACGAGGAAGGTTGGAAACGTGGAACAACTGTGACAGTCAGGCATGACTGTCGAGGAAGGTTGGAAACGTGAAACAACTGTGACAATCAGGCATGACTGTTGAGGAAGAGTTGGAAACATGGAACAACTGTGACAGTCAGGCATGACTGTTGAGGAAGGTTGGAAATGTGGAACAACTGTGACAGTCAGGCATGACTGTTGAGGAAGGTTGGAAATGTGGAACAACTGTGATAGTCAGGCATGACTGTCGAGGAAGGTTGGAAAAATGGTAGTGAATGAAGAGAGTTGGTGACAGTTGGTATGAAATCCCGATCTCATGCAGAAAAATAGGGAAAAGGGGAGTTGATGATGATTCTGTTTACTATTGCAGTATAGTAATATACAGGATACACCTTAGTTATTCCAAAGAATGCTGTTAATTTTTTTATAGCATTGTGTGTTTTGATAACAAGGATGTACTAGGACACAAAACAGTCAATGTTTGGGGGAGGTGAAAACATCTGTGAGAACAATGTCAGAGGCAAGTATCATTGTGCAATGCATCTAGAAAGCAAACAACCCTGGCACAGACAGAAGCCACAGCTAAGGTCAGTACACCTTGATGTACAGCTGAAAGGCCTAGAGCAAAACCCTGTGCTGTACAGCTCTACCTTTTATTAATTAGACATTCAGGAGGTAGGGCACAGCAGAATGCTGGTTGAAATTCCTAGATGACATACTGTATTTATTCATTCATTCATACATTCATTCATGTATCCACTCACTCACGCATTCATTCATGCTAATTCATTCCTGATACATGCTTTATACTATTCCACATGGGGGCTATAAACTATCCTTGCAAGCAGTGGACATAAAGCAGTAAAATCCTGCATAGACTGCCAGTTCTGTAAAGTCCATACTCCATGCTTAGTGCATTAATGCATAAGTCCATTACTTTTGACATTGTAATGAAATACTGAGAGGGATGAGAGTTTGATAAAATCAGAAAATGCCATGCTAACAGCAATGGCATAGTGGAACAAAAACTGCAATGGATATTGGATTGCTGTGCTAAGCAATTCTCATTCTCAAATCTCAAGCCAATTACAGCAATTAACATTAAATAATGGACACTAAGTGACACATACAGCAATACCTTGTAGATGCATTTTACCACAACAGCAATGTGAATGCTGAAATAATAAATTAATGAATAGCGTTTAGTCAACCAGCGAATAACAAATAGAGCAAATAAACGTCAACAGTGATGGAATCCACAGGAAGGGTCGCACAACCAAAAGTAAAATCACTCTTCTTTATTGTGTAATAACGATTTAGCGCTTTCATCCACTAAAAAAGTGGACTTCATCAGAATACACTCAATAATTAATAAATCATTTAAATACTCTCTATTTTGGCACCAAAGGTACTAATTAATAAAATCATTACTAAAATTAAAGGGAACATGCACTAACTTCATATAAACAGCACTAAAATATGATAAAAACTTAAATGCTTATATAAACATTTAACTCAGGCTCTAAATTCCTTTTATACATACATAAATAAGCTACAAAATGCCCATGACCATATACCTCAACATCAAGAGAAAAATCATGAAAAAAAAACACGTAATAATCATATTATTAATCCAGCATTATGTACTTCTTAGTGGTCTTTATAAGACCCACATAAACAGCACAATAATACGTATTATCTACACCCAAAATAATGCCTAAACCTGCAGTTGTAGGATAGGTTTAATAGTAATGTGATCATTTAAACTGGGCATATTTGCAGCATCTGTTAGTAATTGCCTCTTGACCTTCCTATATCTCAACACTGCCTTAAAGTTACCCCCTCGAGAACCTAACCTAATCTACTCTAATATGGCAAACCTGAAAAAGTGACTACCCCCAGTTTTTTCCACATGCCTATATAGAGCATTGTTGCTATCTTTCCATTTAATGTTATAGAGAGGGTCATAAATTCTTTTTTTGAGAGGTGTCTCCATTTTGCCTGTATGGTAAATGGGACATGTCATGCACTTAGCCATGTATATAACATACTTAGAATTACAATTCCCTTGCCTAAATATGATCTTGGTTTTGTTAACGTTTTCTAAGATCAAATCATCATCCTCTAAAATGGCATGACATTGTCTGCAGCTATCACACTTCCTAGTGTGTTTTGTCTGTCCACCTATTTCCCTAATAGTATTACCCCACTCCAAGTTTCTCTTAATGTTACAGCCCATTTTATATACAAATAAAGGTGTTTCACCTACTATGTTCCTGATTTCGTTGTCCGCCAAAAGAATTTTCCAATTTCTATTTAATATCTGGTTTACTTGGTTCACATAGGGGGTATATTCCAAAATACAGGCTCTTTGATAGTTTATGTCAGTGTCTTTAATACATGTATTCGTAACTGTTTCCTTTCCTAAAATAGGAGGGTATTTTTTACCCCATTCATTGATAACATACTTCTTAACAACTTCCAACATATGTCTAAGATACACCCTTTGACTGAATAGGGAGCTATATATTCGATTTCATCAACCATATCAGGGTACAGAGACATCATTCAGGCTGCCCTTATACACTGCCCTTTAAAGATGTTCCTCATCAGTTTCCTAGGATGGTTACTGGAATACTCAAGACAGCAAATGGAAAAAGTATTCTTCCTGTATATATGAGATTTAAATCCACTACAGCTATTAGATATAAATGTAATCAAGTAGGCAATACCACCTGTATTGCAATTATGAGCGAATTTTAAATAAGTGCTTGCCCATTTAAATATTCCATAAACTGATCTATGCTATCTTTGGAGCCATCCCACAAAATAAAAATGTTGTCCAAAAACCTGGAATAATGTCTAATGTACTTGTGATATTCACTTTTGAAGATGTAATGGTTCTCCCAATCCAACATGACCAGGTTGGCGAACATGGGGGCACATGCAGCCTCCATGGCCATCCCTCTGGTCTGTTGGTAATATTCACCCTCAAAGTAAATATAGTTGTAATCAAGTACAATAGTCATGCACTCCATAATTAGGGTGACAAAGTCCCAATTCAAATTAGTGCACCGTCTTATGCTATTGCAAAATCCCTTTAAACCTTGTGATTTAGGTATACATGAAAATAGGTCTACCACGTCAATGGTGATGAACGTTAGTCCCTCTTTCCAAACATTAGTGGATAAACTGCCTAAGAAGTTCCATGAATCCTTGATCATATGTGGTATCTTCTTATAAATGTGCTTTAACCATTTGTCTATAGCTGCTCCTAAGGGGAAAGTTTTGGAATGGCTACCTGACACAATTGAGCGATACCAACAAAATGTATGAGATACTTGAGACATCTGTTAATTATGAAACAGTATCTATCAACGAAATACACATAGCGTATAAGTGGATTGATATGTATTTAGAAGAATTTTTATTGGATAATCGCATTACTATAGAAACATAAAATTTTCTTAAGGTTGAACATCCTACACTGGCAACCATAGTGGGAATACCTAAGATACATAAAAACATCACTAAACCCCCTTTTCGCCCAATCTTCTATATAGGCATGTGGAAAAAACTGGGGACAGTCACTTTTTCAGGTTTGCCATATTAGAGCAGATTAGGTTAGGTCCTTGAGGTAGTAAATTTAAGGCAGTGTTGGGATATAGGGAGGTCAAGTGGCAGTTACTAACAGATGCTACAAATATGCCCGGTTTAAATGACCACATTACTATTAAACCTATCCTACATCTTCGGGTTTAGGCATTATTTGTGGGTATAGATAATATGTATTCTTGGGCTGTTTATGTGGCCCTTATAAAGACCACTAAGAAGTACATAATGCTGGATTAATAATATGATTACTAAGTGTTTTTTCATGATTTTTCTC